>NC_134353.1:217217747-217517747 GCF_048569485.1 Anomaloglossus baeobatrachus
AAAGGCCTTGTTACGTCACCGCCGGAGTCTGCTCCAGCGACTTCTGCTCCGATCACCAGGCGACGCTGTGTTCCTGCCGTGGATGGTGCTGGTGATGGGAGAGGAGTCGATGCCAGCAGCACCGGTGGGTGCAGGCTCCGATCATCCACTGGGCTGGGTTATCTAGGGATCTGCAGTACCGCTGGCTGACTGTAGGTGGCGGGTGTCTCCCAGCTGAAGTACCATCATTCAGCTACAGCTAATGGGAAGACACCAGACCCTTCTTATTCCCCCTCCTGTCTGCTGGCCTCTGCCAGAGATAGTTCTGATTCTGGCTCATGTGCTGTTTGTTTTGTGATTCCTGTGCGCTGACTTGCTTGTTGTTGACTACCCTTCTGCCTGCTGTTTTGTACCTCGCTGCCCGACCCGGATCTGACCTCTGCTACGTTTTCTGTTTACGCCTTTGCCTGCCAATTCTGTCCCTGTTCTGCTATTCCTGGTTTGACCCTGCCTGACGACTACTCTCATCGGACTGCAGCCTTCCACGGGTAGAGATCTCCAGGGCCTTGTGTAATTCCAAATCCCTGTATAGTGGTTAAAGGGTTTCAGGGTTCTGGGGTCCTGCTTGGTGAGGGGCTTCCCTTTAGTCTGTCCATTACATCCTACCTGAGTCTGTTTATCCAGGCAGGTGTTACATTATCTCTGGCCCACTAAACAAACAAAAAAAAAAATGGATTCTCTCCATGCTGTGCTGAATCAGGTGCACACCCTTTCTGGCCTGGTACATGGACTTACACAGCAAGTGCAGGATCTCAGGTCTGCTCAGGTTCAAGCCCCTACAGCACCGACCTCCACATGTCCAGAGTCCCGTCGACTGCAAGGGAACAGATCACATTGTGGAGCCGATCGTGGAGGGCCTGGATCTCTGAGGCAATCATTTCCAAGGCAGCAATCGCACCTGAGTGGGCCCCAGGATACCCGCTCAGGTGCCTAGGTACTTCCTGGAGACCCTATGAGGTTAATGATACCTGTCTCATTGTTTCACCAGGGTAAATCTGTGCAGCTGCAGGCCTTTGTTGATTGTGGATCTGCTGCTAATTTTATAGACACTATTGTAGCAAAAGAGCTGGGTTTGACTTTGCTAAGGTTAAATGCACCTATTAGAATCTCTGCTATTGACAGTACACCTCTCACGCAGGGTGTGGCTACTTTTGTAACTCCAGAGATCTCCATGCTTGTTGGGGCTCTGCATGTAGAATCCGTGTCATTTTTTGTTCTTGAGAATCTGATGTCAGCGGTGGTTTTGGGCATGCCATGGCTACGTAAGCATAACCCTGTCATAGACTGGCATCAGGGTGAGATTGTGCGATGGAGCCCTTAGTGTCAGGAGACGTGTATGTCGTTATCTGTTAACCTGACCAGAGCTGAACCTATCTTCATACCTCATGCATTCAGGGATTTTGCTGACGTGTTTTCTGTATCTGAAAAATTACCTCCGCACAGAGATTATGACTGCCCCATAGATTTGGTCCCCAATTCCCGACTCCCCAAGGGTAAAATATATAATCTTTCTGGTCCGGAGCGTCAGGCCATGAAAGATTATATAGCAGACAGTCTGCAGAGAGGGTTCATCAGACCATCCAGGTCACCAGTCGGCGCTGGATTCTTTTTCGTTGATAAGAAAGAAGGTGGCCTCAGACCTTGTATTGACTACCGTGAACTGAATGCTATTACTGTAAAGAATCAGTACCCTCTGCCACTCATCCCTGATCTGTTTAACTAGCTCATAGGAGCCCGGTGGTTCACCAAGCTGGATCTCAGGGGAGCATATAACCTAATCCGCATCAGAGAAGGGGATGAGTGGAAAACGGCATTTAATACTCCAGGGGGACACTATGAGTATCTGGTAATGCCTTTTGGATTGAGTAATACGCCGGCGGTGTTTCAGAACTTTGTAAATGACATTTTCAGAGATATTTGTGGTCAATATGTGGTGGTCTATCTGGATGACATCCTGATTTATTCTCCTGATGCTACGTCACATGTCCAACGTTTCCGCACTGTACTCCAGAGACTCAGAGAGAACTCCCTATTTGCTAAATATGAGAAATGTGTTTTTTTTGAGGCAGAGGTTAATTTCCTGGGTTATATATTGTCCGCAGAAGGCTTCCGCATGGATCCCTCTAAGCTTCAACCAATTAAGGAGTGGGTACAACCCAAGTCTCTGAAAGCCTTGCATTCGTTTCCTTGGGTTTGCTAATTATTACCACAAATTTATTAGAGATTTTTCCAAAATTGCCAAACCCCTCACTGATTTGACTAAAAAGGGAGCTGATGTGGTTAACTGGAAGCCAGAGGCGATCCATGCCTTCTCAAAATTAAAAGAATGTTTCTCCTCAGACCCGATTCTGGTTCAGCCTGACCTTATGCGTCAGTTTATTGTGGAAGTCGATGCATCCGAGGATGGAGTGGGAGCGGTGCTATCACAAGGTACTCCGTCTCTCACTCAGCTTCGTCCTTGTGCCTTCTTTTCCCGCAAGTTTTCTCCCACAGAGAGAAATTATGACATTGGTAATCGTGAGCTGTTGGCAATTAAATGGGCCTTCGAGGAATGGCGCCACTTCCTTGAAGGCGCCAAACATAAGGTCACAGTCATCACAGACCATAAGAACCTCACTTATCTGGAATCTGCTAAGAGACTCAATCCTAGGCAAGCTAGGTGGGCATTGTTCTTCTCCAGATTTGATTTGGTAGTAACATTCCGGCCCGGTACCAGGAACACCAAAGCTGATGCACTTTCCTGTAGCTTCTGTCCCTCTCAGTCTGAAAACTCTGAACCAGAGCATATTTTAGCTAAAGGCATTATTATGTCATCTGTTTCCTTAGATTTGATAGAAGAGGTTCATAATACCCAAGACCAAGCTCCTGAAACCACTCCTGTCCATAAACTGTTTGTTGCCCCCTCACTTCGCCTATGGGTACTTCAGGAATCCCACAAGTCTGTGCTGGCAGGTCACCCTGGTATCGGCAATACCCTCCGATTAGTAACCAGGTATTTTTGGTGGCCAACCGTAGCGAAAGATTGTAAGGAATATGTACTGACTTGTGAAACTTGTGCTCGAGCCAAGGCACCTCGTACCCGCTCTGCCGGATTTCTCCAGTCCCTACCTACCCCAGTAAGCCCTTGGACACATCTCTCCATGGACTTCATCACTGACCTTCCACCCTCAGAAGGGAAGACCTATATCTGGGTAGTAGTGGATAGATTCAGCAAACAGTGTCATTTTGTTCCTCTGTCCGGATTACCCAATTCTGAAACTCTTAGCAAGTTGTTTATTAGACATATTGTGCGGTTACACGGGGTTCCGGAAAATATTGTTTCTGACCGAGGAACACAGTTCGTCTCGAAATTCTGGAGGGCATTTTGTAAGAAGATCAATATAGAGCTATCTTTTTCTTCTGCCTACCACCCAGAAACCAATGGTCAGACCGAACGTTCCAATCAAACCTTTGAACAATATCTCCGGTGTTATGTGTCTGACCGTCAGTCTGACTGGGTGGAATATATGCCGCTAGCTGAGTTCGCAATCAATAATCAGTATCAGGAATCCATCAAGACTACCCCCTTTTTCTGCAATTTAGGGTTGCATTCCCGTTTTGGTTCTTTTTCTTCCGCTGTGGTGGATACTCCTGAGGCTAAATCAACTGTGGACAAATTGAAGGCTATCTGGTCTGAGGTGAAAGAGAACCTGAAGAAGGCAAAGGTTGGTCAAGCCTCCTCTGCTAATAAGAGACGTTCCAAGGCCCCTAGCCTTGGAGTTGGGGACAAATTATGGTTATCCACACGGAATATTAAACTCAAGGTCCCTTCTGCTAAGCTGGGTCCGAGATTTATTGGACCTTACGAGATAATCAAGGTCATTAATCCCACAGCTTTCCATCTGCAACTCCCCCCGTCCTTTAAGATATCGAATGTGTTCCATAAGTCCCTCCTCAAGTTATATCGTGTCCCCATTCACCCAGTCAGTGACACCCCTCCTCCTGTTTTGGTTGAAGGTAACTTGGAGTATGAGGTACAGAGAATACTTGATTCCCGTATTGTCAGAGGGGTGGTACAGTATTTGGTGCATTGGAAGGGTTACGGCCCTGAGGAGAGGTCATGGGTCCCTGCAAGCGATATTCATGCTAAGGGTCTGGTCCGGCGGTTTCACCTCCAATTTCCTGGGAAGCCGGGATTTGAGGGTCCTGAGGCCCCTCGTGGAGGGGGGGGGGGGGTACTGTTACGTCACCGCCGGAGTCTGCTCCAGCGACTTCTGCTCCGATCGCCAGGCGACGCCGTGTTCCTGCCGTGGATGGTGCTGGTGATGGGAGAGGAGTCGATGCCAGCAGCACCGGTGGGCGCAGGCTCCGATCATCCACTGGGCTGGGTTATCTAGGGATCTGCAGTACCGCTGGCTGACTGTAGATGGCGGGTGTCTCCCAGCTGAAGTACCATCATTCAGCTACAGCTAATGGGAAGACACCACACCCTTCTTATTCCCCCTCCTGTCTGCTGGCCTCTGCCAGAGATAGTTCTGATTCTGGCTTGTGCTGTTTGTTTTGTGATTCCTGTGCGCTGACTTGCTTGTTGTTGACTACCCTTCTGCCTGCTGTTTTGTACCTCGCTGCCCGACCCGGATCTGACCTCTGCTACGTTTTCTGTTTACGCCTTTGCCTGCCGATTCTGTCCCTGTTCTGCTGTTCCTGGTTTGACTCTGCCTGACGACTACTCTCATTGGACTGCAGCCTTCCACGGGTAGAGATCTCCAGGGCCTTGTGTAATTCCAAATCCCTGTATAGGGGTTAAAGGTTTTCAGGGTTCTGGGGTCCTGCTTGGTGAGCGGCTTCCCTTTAGTCTGTCCATTACATCCTCCCTGAGTCTGTTTATCCAGGCAGGTGTTACAGGCCTGCTGCACAAAGTCTCCTCTTAACAGTTGTTCTAGAGATGTGTCTGCTGCTAGAACTCTGTGTGGCATTGACCTGGTCTCTAATCTGAGCTGCTGTTAACCTGTGATTTCTGAGGCTGGTGACTCGGATAAACTTGTCCTCCGCAGCAGAGGTGACTCTTGGTCTTCCTTTTCTGGGGCGGTCCTAATGTGAGCCAGTTCCTTTGTAGAGTTTGATGGTTTTTGCCACTGCACTTGGGGACACTTTCAAAGTTTTCCCAATTTTTCGGACTGACTGACCTCCATTTCTTAAAGTAATGATGGCCACTCGTTTTTCTTTACTTAGCTGCTTTTTTCTTGCCCTAATGCAAATTCTAACAGTCTATTCAGTAGGACTATCAGCTGTGTATTCACCAGACTTCTGCGCAACACAACTGATGGTCCCAACCCCATTTATAAGGCAAGAAATCCTACTTATTAAACCTTACAGGGCACACCTGTGAAGTGAGAACCATTTCCGGTGACTACCTCCTGAAGCTCATCAAGAGAATGCCAAGAGTGTGCAAGGCAGTAATCAAAGCAAAAGGTGGCTACTTTGAAGAACCTAGAATATAAGACACATTTTCAGTTGTTTCACAATTTTTTGTTAAGTATTTCATTCCACATGTGTTAGTTTTGATGCCTTCAGTGTGAATCTGCAATTTTCAGAGTCATGAAAATAAAGAAAACTCTTTGAATGAGAAGGTGTGTCCAAACTTTTGGTCTGCATTGTATATGTTTATGTGAGATATTTCAGCTCCATTACAAGCTCGAGAAAGGCAAGGTGTGGTGGGGCTGAAGTGCCGCATGTGAACATATAGGGGAATATATACATTTCTTTATGTGTATGGTGAGGCTGTTTTTTGTTTGGTCAGTCTGTTTGTACCCATCTCAAAATCCCTGCTGCAGTGTGTGCACACTTCATCAAGATCAAGAACTACAGGAAATGTCTGACCTCTGTAATTGCAAACAAAGGATTCTGTACCAAATATTAAGTTCTGTTTTTCTATTGCATCAAATACTGATTTCATGCAATAAAATGCAAATTAATTATTTAAAAATCATACTATGCAATTTTCTGGATTTTTCAGGGGATTTTCTCCGTCGAAGTTGAAGTGTACCTACAATAAATATTACAGACGTCTTCATTCTTTGTAGAGGGGAAAACTTTCAAAATTTGCAGTGTATCAAATACTTATTTTCCCCACTGTATTTCCTGGGGACTGAGCCGCATGATAGACTAGTGGTATAAACTTGTCCCTAGTGAATTCTCCCCACCCACTCTCCTTGAGTGACGGATCTCTCTTTATACAGGAATAGAGCTGTACAAGCTGTGCTTGTCCACTTCATATCAGTCTTTTCTGTCATTATAATGGCAGAAAGACACATCATATCCCACGCTCCTGCATTTTGTAATTTGCACCCTTTGGTGCCTTTCATGTCGCACTAAGAGGTGCTTAGCCTTGCATTTTGCCAAAAAAAAATAAATTTAAAAAAAAATGACGTGGGGTTCCCCCTATTTTTGATAGCCAGCTAGGGTAAAGCAGACGGCTGCAGCCTGCAGACCACAGCTGGTAGCTTCACCTTGGCTGGTAATCCAAAACTGAGGACACCCCACTCTGTTATTTTAAATTAAATAAATAATTATGGAAAAAAAAACGTGGGGGTCCCCCCAAAATTGGATCACCAGCCAAGGTAAAGCAGACAGCTGGGGTCTGATATTCTCAGACTAGGGAGGTCCATGGTTATTGGACTCTCCACAGCCTAAAAATAGCAGGCCGCAGCCACCCCAGAAGTGGCGCATCCATTAGATGTGCCAATCCTGGTGCTTCGCCCCAGCTCATCCCGTGCCCTGGTGCGGTAGCAAACTGGGTAATATATGGGGTTAATACCAGATGTGTAATGTCACCTGGCATCAAGCCCTGGGGTTCGTGATGTCAGGCATCTATCAGATACCCGACATCACCAACCCAGTCAGTAATAAAAAAAAAAATAGACGACAAACACATTTTTATTTGAAAAAACACTCCTCAACACATTCCCTCTTTCACCAATTTATTAGAAAGAAAACCAAATCCAGGTCTGCTGTAATCCAAGGGGTTCCCATGACGATCCATACCATAATCAATGTCCCAGTCAATGAAGAACAGAATGGTCCCCATTGTCTGGGAGAGCAATGCAGTGACCTGAGCTAACATCAATAGGTCAGCCCAGGTCACTGCAGGGCATGACGAGTGCTGCTGTCCGGAGCGAAGTACATTACCTGCGGTGACGATCTCCTGCACTGCTGATAGTAGAGCTGTCACTGACTTCAATGACCGCCGCCTTCACAGCCAAGTATAGCGGGAGCCCGTGACGTCACCGCTAGTCACAGTCTCGGGTCGTCAGCGAGAGGAAATGTGAAGCGGCAGCCATGGCGGACAGTGACAGCGCTGAGGTCGGGAGGGCAGGACTTCATCACCGCAGGTAAGCC
Source organism: Anomaloglossus baeobatrachus (assembly GCF_048569485.1). Lineage (NCBI taxonomy): Eukaryota > Metazoa > Chordata > Amphibia > Anura > Aromobatidae > Anomaloglossus > Anomaloglossus baeobatrachus. The sequence continues at coordinate 217,225,164 of NC_134353.1, forward strand.
GAGCGGGGACATGTTTGCGGAGTGCGAGGTGGGTGGAGCCTAGCGGGGTAATGTGTGCGGAGTGCGAGGTGGGTGGAGCCTAGCGGGGTAATGTGTGCGGAGTGCGAGGTGGGTGGAGCCTAGCGGGGTAATGTGTGCTGAGTGCGAGGTGGGTGGAGCTAAGCGGGGTAATGTGTGCGGAGTGCGAGGTGGGTGGAGCCTAGCGGGGTAATGTGTGCGGAGTGTGAGGTGGGTGGAGCCTAGCGGGGTAATGTGTGCGGAGTGTGAGGTGGGTGGAGCCTAGCGGGGTAATGTGTGCTGAGTGCGAGGTGGGTGGAGCCTAGCGGGGCAATGTGTGCTGAGTGCGAGGTGGGTGGAGCTAAGCGGGGTAATGTGTGCAGAGTGTGAAGTGGGTGGAGCCATGTGGCGCTGAGGACGTCAGTGCTGGGGACTTCATGGCTGGGGACAGGTGAGTGTGAGTGTGTGTGTGTACATGCTGAGTGCAGGAGGGGGCGGAGCCCAGCGGGGAAGTGTCGGCTCCCTGCACACATAACCAGAGTAAATATCGGGTTACCAAGCAAAGCGCTTTGCTTGGATACCCGATATTTATCTTGGTTACCAGCTTACCGCAGGCTGCCAGCGATGGCTCCCTGCACACTGTAGCTGTAAAAAGCCCTGCTTTTGGTGATCGAGCCGTTATCGAACGTAACTCGAACTGTTGAGCTTTTAGCAAAAAGCTCGCGTTCGAGTTCGATCTCGAGCACCCCCAAAATCACTCAAACATGAAATTGGCGAACCTCAGACCTCGAACATCGCTCATCTCTAGTAAGCAGGCTGTAGGACGAGAGACAGGTTAGATACACAGAACTGGAAATAGAACACGGCAAGCAGTACTAGACACAGTAGCATAATGGGACCTGAGAACTAGCAACGCACTAATGAATAGGCAACATTGCTTAGACGTTTCCCCTAAGGGGAGGTGGACTTGTAGCGCCCCTGAAGCCATCAGGGAGCTTCAGGGTACTGCATCCCCACTAGGATGCAGGGCCTACCCCCAGGTACCCAGAAGACCAGTGCCAGTAACAACAAAACATTCCAGTTAATCCCTGTTTTTCCCAATTTCCCCAAAGCCTGGTGACAGACTAGGGTTGGACCCAATGGATGGCCACCTAGGGGTTGAGCCGATCCAGTCCACTAGATGACCAGATGGGAGGGGCGGACAGTTGACATTCAGTTGAGTAAGAGTAGTCGGTGACAGCGGGAGTGAGCGGAAGCACTGACCGGAGTATGACGGTGACCTGAGGGCCCAGGCGTGTGGTTGTCAGTGAAGTACGGTGGAGTACACCCAGAACCATAGCACCGACGGGGTACAGAATCCTAGGTCAGGCAAATGCTCCAGGCAGACCTGATAAAATCTGCACAGTGAGGGAACCATCCAGGAGCTCACTGACCTTGAAGTTCGGGACACAGTAGCAACGGGAGAACTGGGGAACAGGATCAAAGGAACCGACCCCACAGGGTCCACGTTGCCGTCATACAGACTGTGAAAGAGAGACTACCAGGAGGGGACCCCCAGACGCTTTAAGCCACGGGGACCCATCAACCAGAGACAGGTGCAGGGGAAAGAAGCCACCAGGTCACTACACCGGCACTGGGACTAAGGGGACCAGCGGTCAAGACCAGCCTTCCTCGGGTGACAGTTTTCATCTTACTGTGAGTAAAGGAACTAGTTACACACGCAGTAGGCCTTGTGTGGCCTACCTTCTTTCTGCACTCATCAACATCATCTATTGTCTGGGGCCTGGCCCCACTTGCGGAGGGCCCAACATCCAGGCTTCCACTAACACCAGCCCTAGTAGTGAGAACTGTGCAGCGGCAGCTCCACTAAATAGTCGCAACCCCCAAGTGGCGTCATGATATAAACTTTTACCTAATCTCTCCTGTAAATACACCCCTTTTAAAAAGCATCCCCAGGACACGGAACCAGGCAACGGCTACCAAGTGACATCTCCCCAACAATTCACCAGTCGGGACCAAGTACCCCATAGCCTTGGGCGACACAAGCTTAAATACCTTCAAGGTAATAGGAAGGGGAGGCGGACTTAAATAGCTTTAAGGTAATAGGTGACCTCAGAGATCACTTCTGGAAAATGGGATGCCGGCCCTGTAAGAAATGGAGTGTGGCACTCCTAGAAGGCCTGCGCTGGCCTGGAAGCAGGAGGAGGCTGTGGCAGACCATGCGGCAGGAACGGGGTGCACAGGACCACTGGGCAGATGAGGAGAGGAGGAAAGCGGCACCCCCATCGGGGCCTGGGAGCGGGAGCATGAGCATGTGGGGATATCGCACCAGGAACAAGCGCTACAGAAAACACTGGAGGTGTGCCACCCCCACGTCAGCAGTCGGGCTGCTCGGATCCGGATCCGCAGTGGCTCGAGGGGTTTCCGGACCCGGGGGTCACACAGACACTCAAATAAAAGGGGACATATATATATATGGGGATTGCTGTAGATACTTTGTGACGCCACCCACGGTGTGTGGTAATATGGAGTACCACCGCTGCTGTTGGGAAGCACCCGGGAGCGATGGAGTGGTAGCTGGTTGTTTAACCCCTCCGTGGGTAGGAGTGGATGCCCCGGGGCTCAGTGTCCAGAACACGGGAAGTGATGTAGGCCAGAGGTGGCGCGCCGGGCCGGACCGTGGAATGTTGGTGTACTCACTGTTGAATAATTGGACACAAGTCTGTTGGTAAACCAAGGTGGCAGTGGCCGGCTGCCGCGTTTGAGTGTACTCGGGTCCCACACCCGGCTGGTGTACCGATGTCCCTTCCTCCGGCACTCTGTAATTTTCCTCACTTCTGGACAACTTCGTACGGAATGGGGAAGTCCGCTCCCGATATGTTCTGGTTGGGAGACGTGCCCGCGAAAACTGACCCTTGGGATCTCAGTGGATGTTTGCGGGTACCCTATCCCCCACGGTGGGCTGACGTTTCGCTCTATCTGGGCTAACACTTCTGAAGCATTGTCTGGAACCTTGCTCCCGGCCTGGTGAATTAGAGAAGGGGCTTGCAACCATCTTCTAACTAGGGTCCAGGTACCCCGCTTGTGCATGGTTTCCGGACCAGATCTCTGCTGTCGGTACTGGCGGGCTCCAACCCTGTCCCGGTCCACTTTGGATTTCCCGCAACCGGACTCCCGTCGTCTTTGGACACGGTCCACTGCTTCCCACCTAGCCATTAAACAAAATACTCAACCAATCCATAGCTCCAAAAGTAGGTATATACAATATATAGAAAAATCATGATATGTGAGGTTTGGAAGGACAAGGGCTAGTCGCAGGAAGGCACATTACAAACAAGAAAAAGAAAACGACGACCAACAAAGTCCAATTGCTGAAAAGTGAAACTTTATTGAGGTAAATGGTGAGCGGCACAATTACAAGAAGAACACCGACATCAGGAAACTCCCGGCTAAGAGAGAATAATCATAATCACTATTAAGCCATGTAAAACATTGGATAACCATATACACAGTACAGAAAAAGATGAGAATAATATACATGGTATAAAAGTAAAGAAGGTACCAATGGTATCAGGTATGTATTAGGGCAGCCAGAAAGCCAATAAGTCACATATGTTAGTATCAAAACTGATACAGACTAATTTGTAAAATTTAAATGTAAAGTGACACAATAGGTACTGGGCCCAAATTCCACAACCATAGGGTCAAAAGGGCCAATGCCCGTTGTAAATTGTGGACATACCTGAGGGGGATACCGGGAGAGACCTGGTACCATCGTCCACCCGACGGCCGATTCGGCAGGAAAAGCCTTCGTCAGGGGAAGTGGTTTAGTGAGGAAAGTGCAGGGATTAAAAGGAGGCATCATCTAATCAAAAGTGGTGGGCGGGTAAATGACGCATGATCTCCCTCAGCAACCCAGGACGCCAGTCGCCCGCCACGTCATACGTCACCCGACGTCCTAATCACGTGACGACCACGTGACAAATCACATGGCGGTCACGTTAGCGGACGTCACGTGAGGCACAAAGACACAGTGGCTTGATGGCGTCCCGGAGCAGGAGGCGCGCATGCGTACACGCCCAGCAAGGATACCATGCAAAGGACACAGAGAGATTAGTAAGTCTCACTATCTAATTATCGATACGGCCACATATAAGTTCCTGTTCAAAAGTGTATTCATATAAGGAAAACCGGCCATATAGTACTTTCTGGGCAACATGATGAGGACATAAATAGAGAATGACAATCCCATATCCATCAAATTCTCACAATTAGAATTTTTTTTTATAAACATTATTACATAGATAATAGACAACATTATATCTCAGGGATACAGACATATACTGAATATGCCATGGGTATCTAAATTTCATATACCATAAATATCTATCCCAAAGGATGTCAAAATCAATATAATATTATATCACTCCATATAGGTATTATGACATTTTATGACAACAAGATGTATGCATAGATGGAGGATAAAGATCTTACGTTCATAATATAATTCATAACATCAAATATTATAGCCTCGATTACATGAAGCATACAAAAACACAGTTGAAGTATTTTATATAGAGTAAAGCGGGCTTTACACGCTGCGACATCGCTAATGCGGAGTCGTTGGGGTCACGGAATTTGTGACGCAAATCCGGCCGCATTAGCGATGCCGTTGCGTGTGACACCGATAAGGGATTTTGCATCGTTGCAAAAACGTGCAAAATCGCTAATCGGCGACATGGGGGTCCTTTCTTAAAAATCGTTACTGCAGCAGTAACGAAGTTGTTCCTCGTTCCTGCGGCAGCACACATCGCTGCGTGTGACGCCGCAGGAACGAGGAAGCTCCCCTTACCTGCCTCCCGGCCGCTATGAGGAAGGAAGGAGGTGGGCGGGATGTTACGTCCTGCTCAGCTCCGCCCCTCCGCTGCAATTGGGCGGCGGTTCAGTGACGCTTCAGTGACGTCGCTGTGACGCCGCACGGACCACCCCCTTAGAAAGGAGGCGGTTCGCCCGTCACAGCGACGTCGCCGGACAGGTAAGTATGTGTGACGGCTGTTGTGCGGCACGGGCAGCGATTTGCCCGTGTCGCGCAACAGATGGGGGCGGGTACCCACACTAGCGATATCGGGACCGATATCGCAGTGTGTAAAGTAGCCTTTATACAAAAACACTCCACAATATTATCAGGAATGCAGTCATCATTCAATCATAATGTCAATAATATCTATCCTGAAGGATGTTTTTCAATCGGCATGGTGTGCTTCATCTGTGTATACATGTGCAGTCCTAAACGGCGAAAGGATGATGTCTAGATTAAACACATATAAAACAACATTAAAATTCATTTAGAAATATTAAAAAACAGGAAGCAACTTCCTAAACCACAAACAAATCATAAAAATGAGGAATAAGAAATATGCTCATTGAGACCCATAGGGCAGAGAGTTTTAAGGGTCCATATCCATCTCGTCTCCATCATTGCCAATCTTTGTCTAATTTTACCGCCACGTATATTGGAATCAAGACGGTCTATGCCTCTAACCCTAAGTAATGTTGCATCGGACTGATGGTATTGTTGAAAATGGCGATTGCCACCTAGCCAGTAGACCAGGGCCACTACCCTATCCACTCTTCCCTAGGCTCAGCTTTCCCTTGACAGTCTGTCACTGTCGCTCCTCTCCACTTGACCTCCAACTGGAAACTGACTTGTTCCCGCCCCCGGATCCTCAAGACCCCTATGTGGGCGCTACCAATCCGCTTGGTCCTGCCCACTGGTGTGTCCTTCCTACTTGAGGGGGGTAGTATTTTGTGGCAGATGGTACCTGATGTGGGATGGTGTTATGTCGGGTGAATGTTTTTCTGTGACCACCTGGCGGTGCCAGGGCGTCACACAAGCTGGCAGGAATACATGTACTTTAACCCTAGAACGCGCAACCATAGAAATCTACCATAGAAAACAAGTAACCTAGCAGGCCTGCGAGGCCCCAGGTATGCGTTCTAGGGTTAAAGAGAATGTTTGGCAACAGTTTCTAATGGTAACTAAATTTTGGAAAAATGACCAAACAAATCACACTCTCCTGTCAGCCTGCTGGATCCATACAGACTGATCTGTGGTATGTGTCAACAGCAATGATTTCACCATTCTACTAGACACAATATGGCTTTTTGCCGCTTTTTTGTGGATTTTTTTGGTGCAGTTTGGTCCCAAAACTGCATACATTTCCTTCCCCAGCAAAGTCTATGAGATTTCATTTTTGCTGTCCGCATGTTGCAGCTTTTTTTTGGCGTCTTCTTTGTGGTGAGCACAAAGATACAGCATGTCAATTCTTTCTGCGTTTTTGCCAGCGTTTTTGAGCGCTTCCAGTCAATAGATTGACTTAAAAACGCACTGGGCAAAAACACTGTAAAAAAATGTAGTAAAACACGGCAAGAAATGCATGCTGAGGGAACGTTTATTTGGGACCAAAAATGTGCATCTTTGTGGTCACCACAAAGATGCAGCATGCGCACATAGCTTATCACTGCTCCTTTTGATAGGCTGCAGCGATCAGGTGACTTGAACTGCATTCATCACAAGCTGCAGCAATCATGTGTCTGATAGAATGGTGACATCACTGATGCTGCCGCTGACCATAAGATGGCCTGCACTGGGCCCAGGAGAGTGACAGGTGAGTACGAGTTATTTTTACAGAATCTGGCCTCCAGTCAATGAGCACCTTTTGTTTGGACAATACTGCTATTAAAATCTTTTTAAAAAGTATATGCCTTATGCTGGATTCATACGATGGTATGTCATCCGATGCGAGTGGATTGGATGCAATATGCTAATGACCCTCGGGTCCGACTCTGCTGCCAGTGTGAGCCGAGTGTCAAGTGACTGTGATCCGATCCTGTCCTAGGATCACAGCTGCAGAGGAGAGGGAGGGATTAATCTTTTTTCCACAGTCAACTGATGCGCTTGTCGCACTGCACTCTGATGTCATCAGAGTGCAGTCCGATGTTTCACTCGCACCCATAGACTTGTATGGGTGTGAGTGACACAGCTCTCGTTGACAATGGCAGCATTCTGTGACTTTTCTCTCATCTAGAATCTGGATGAGAAAAAAGCTGACCATCTGCTCTCCCTTAATAACACAAGTCCGAGTGCAATGTGAGATTTTTTGGCATTGCACTCGTCCGACTCATATGCTCATGTGTTCAGGGGGGTACAACATTGCCAACCTCCTGTGTTCATTTCTTTAATGATTGGGCAGCGAGCTCATGAAGCATTCTGCCTGATCATTTAGAGGACTTTCTGGATGTTCACATTTGCACAATTCTCTTTCCCTGGCACTGATCTGTATGATAGGAAGAGCAGCAGGAGAAGCTGAATGACAAATGTAAAACGTATCTTGCTTCTGTGCCGCCCCCGTGCCAGCAGCCGGGCTGCTCGGATCCGGAACCGCGGTGGCTCGAGGGGTCTCCGGACCCAGGGGTCGTGCGGCCACTCAAATGAAGGGGGTATTTACAGGGGATTGTAAAGTTCGTGACGCCAACCATGGTTTGTGGTAATTAGGAGTACCACCGCTGCAGTTGGGAGTACCCGAGGGTGATAGAACAGGGCAGCCAGGTGTTGTGAGCCTCCACGGGTAGGAGGGAATACCCCGGGGCTCGGTGATGGTGTGGGGGGGTGCCGTTGGGTGCGAAGGGGTCACTTGCGTACTCACTCAGTCCATTAAGCTGAGACCTACAACTGGATAAACCAAAGTTCTGGATACCGCTGCAGCTGAGGAAAGCTAGTTCGTGTCCTGTCCCCAATGGTACTGCCTGGTGATCCGTGACCTGCCTCCTGGCACTAAGTTTACTTCTCTGTTGGTCCTGGTAGTATGGAACGTGCCGGGTCCCGCTCCCCACTATGGCTAAGTGTGGGAGCTTGCTCTCAGGGTCCACGCTTGGGATTTTCTGGACCGTTTTGAGTGGAAAGTCCTATCCCCCTCGTTGCGCTAGTACCCCGATTTTGGAGCGGGTGGGGAGCGGATCTTGAAGGCTCCGTTCTCGTTGGGTGAATTGTCAGGTTGCCTGAAGCTACTCCCTGACTAGGGTCCATGTACCCCATCGTGCCCTGGTCCCAGCCAGGTGATGGTGCAAGGCCGCTGGCTGTGCTCCTCGACAGTTCCGTTCCCCTTGCCACGGTCCCCTGCGACTGGTTGTCCAGCTCCTCTAGGCCCAGACCACCGTCTTCTACCTAGATAGCTTCCTAGGAGCCCTGCTCCTGACCTCCTTTCTCCTTCACTTCCAACATAACACTCTCCTTTTCTGACACTCCTGACCTCTCCTATCCAAACCCCCCAGGTGGGCAACCCTATTCCCCTCAGGCCGTCCACTGGTGTGTTTGGTGATTGTGGTGCAGAGTGTACCTAGGATTTTGATTAGCTGATGTAGTTGGGGACCCATAACCGAGAAGGAGGTGGATATTGCACGGGAGGGCAGATTGTTCAATACCGTGTGACGACCTGATAGTCCAGGGGCGTCACACTTCCCATCATGGATGGAGCTCAGAGCTGCAAGTGTCTCATCTATATCCTGTTCCACAACAATCTGTATGATGAGAAGTGGATGCTTGAAGTGGATGTTTAGTGATGTTTTGTATTCCACTTCCAGGGCATTGTTATCAGATATGGCTAAGGTGGGCCCTGAAAATCAATGTCACCGGTGGGTCCCATGTACCCCAGTCCGACAATGAATGTCATGGTGGAATAAAGAGCTGCCAGCTCCCTTCTCCACTACTCATTTTGTCCATCTGAGTCTTGTGGTTCACAGAGCATCAGTCCACACACTGCACAGACCAAGGCAACGCATAGCGGAACCTGGTTAGGCAAGTAGTCTTATTCTCTCTTTTATCAGTCAGTACCTATAGAGACTATCATACTCTGTGGTGGTGGGAACCATTATGGGAGCATTCATACTGTGCATGTGAATTGTACTGGTCGTGCGGTGCCATTTTACTGTGCGGGGTAATATGGAGTTCTGATATTGTGTGGGGGTCTGATATTATTTGAGTGTATTTACTGTGGGGACATTATACTGTTTTGGTGACATGGGTCACCATGTCACGGGCAGAGGACAGATCCCAACCGGGGGGCCGCTCGAGGCACTCGGATCCGGGTGGTGGCTGTGGCTCGAGTGGCAGCCGGATCCGGGGCTTGCGCAGCCGTCTGTCGCCCACGAGTGAAAAGGGGTTTATTTACAAGGGAAATTGTCTGTGACGCCACCCGTGGGTTACGGTGATGAGATGGTGGCACCGGGACCGATGGTGTGGGGAAGCAAGATGGTATTCCCTCCACGGGTAGGGGAGGTGTAGTAATTGGACCGGAGGGGAATGGTGTACTCACTCTGAGGATGACGCAGTAACTTCACACAAGCCCATGAAGTAAACCAAAAATTACCAGTGCTCGGATCCCACATATGGTACAATGGAGCAGAGCCCTCTCTCCTGCACACAGTTGAAAGTCACTTTAACTCCTCTGCTTGGAACGGGGGAAGTCCACTTCCCTGCACTAGTCCGGATTCCCACTCACAATACTGGTGGGCCACTACCCTGCCTCGGTCCACTTTGGGTTCCTTCCTACAGTAACATGTTCTGTGCCGCCCCAGGAGCGCTGGTCCTGTTCGGGGACGCCACAGTGCAGGAAATCTTCTGGCCACGGGTAGGTCAGGTTTACTTCTATAGGAATCATGATGCCACTCTCGGTATTTGCGGTCAGGGAGTGACCGCCACTGCAGTTCAGGGGATGCCTGTGGCTGATGTTAGAAGCAGTCAGTTGTTGTGGCCTCCCGTGAGTGAGGCTGGCCCCAAGGCCCAGTGTAAGTGTGTAGTACCACAGGTCACAGAAGAACTCACACACAAGAAGCAATGTCTTTCAGGGTTTTTACTCACTTTCAGATAGCAGGGGCGAGATAACCCGGGCGATGTTATGATGTACCAGGAGAAACCAGGTATCCCTTCGGCTGATGTAGGGGTGACTGCTGACTCGCCTTCCTTGTCCTTCTTGTTTTGAGGTGACTCCTACTTGTAGCATTGCTGGAATCACCCAGGGAAGTCGCATCTGCCATTCTCCCCTTTCTGGCCCATTTGCAGGCCGCGTGGTCCAAGTAATTCTGGCTGCTTGCCTTCTGTCACTTATGGGCTCCCTCGTTGCTGCTGTAGCTGTGGACTCTGTGTAGGTTGGTGAGGCACATAAAGGGCCCTCACCAGCAGGTTTGGCAGGCCAACTGAATGGGCCCCTGCTCTAGGGACCTGTTTCTCCGTGCGGGCTGGGTCTACTGGAAGTCCCCTTACTCAGCCACCTCTTGCTACTGCCCTAGGTGGTTTTCAGGCGGCACTGCTGAGTAGCCTTTCTCCCCCTCCAGCAGCCACTGACTGGTGCAGTGTCTGGCAGGGCCCTGCTCCTCTGCTCTGCCCTCCAGATGCGGCTCCTCCACTCCTTCTCCTTCGGCTGTCTCTGCACAACTCCCTGTCTCCAGTCCCACACCCACCACTAGCTGGGATGCGAGGGCCACGCCCCCTCCCTGGGTCCGCCCAGGGGTCCCCTCTAAGCTGTGTGTGTTCCTGGGTACTTCGTGTCTGTGTGTCCACACCCTAGTCAGCCTCTGGGATTACCTGTTTTGTACTGACCCAGCATGGATGCAGTACTCAGTGGTGCCTGACCAGGGGCGCTACAGTTCCAGTGGTCCCGAAGCTCACTTTCACTTCAGTTCCCTGAGCTTACTCTTCACTTCAGTTCCCAGAACTTGCCTCACACTGCACGCTTCCCCAGCAGCCCAGGAGCTCCAACCCCTGTCTGCTCTGCTCTGCTCTCTACTTCCTACTGCTTGTTTTCTCCCCAGACACTTCATATCCCCTGAGTGGGCGTCCCTACTGTTCTAGGGGGTGTGTGTGTCTGTTGGATTGTACCAGTGTGAGATCGGGTGATAACTAGGAGGATTAACTCTTTTGTGACTACCTGGTTTTGCCAGGGCGTCACAATCATACAGTGTGTGTGGGGGAATTCACTGTTGGGTGGGGTTATCATGCAGTATGCTAGATGCATTTTTGTAGACATTATACTCTGTGGGCCTTCAAAGGGATACTGTAGTGGGAGAAAACAGGAAGGGGCTTCAATAGGAGCAAAATTACTGTGTATGTGGTGCATAACATGTCCCTCTCCCTGTTCTCAAATTTATGAGATATGTCATTCTGTGGCTCTTCCTATGCATCATGACCCTGCCATCTCCTCTGAGAGGGAATGGGGGCCAATTTTCGACTTTTTGTATGGGGCGCCATGATTTCAATGTATGCCCCTGTGGCGCCCCTGAGGCTTCAGTCGCCACAGAGTACTGCACCTCACCAGAGGTGCAGTATTCATCCTGGGTACAGAGGAGGTTATTGCCAGTAAACCACAATTCACCAACACACAAATCTAGTTGCCCTCTCACCATTACTGGGTTAGGGTAGGATCATTTAGGGTGGTCACCATATCTTCTGGGGCCTCCCACCCTCTAGCTTAGGAACTCGGGGGGTGGAGCGACTGTCTGGGGGAGCAAGGCGACACAGACACACACTCAGTTATAAAAAGGAAACGACCGGGAACCAAGTGAGGGGCAGGAGAACACAGTCGCTGAGGGGAGTGCTCATAGCTTCCTCAAGACCAACGCACACCTCAGTGTGCGGAGCCCTAGGCTGGTGGGCACTGCATGTCCCACCAGCAGAATCCACCAGGCAGAGGATTTCAAGTCTTCTGGCCCACACACAGCGCCCAGGGCAAAGCAGCACATAGAGTGAGGAGACGTGACCATAGAGCGGCTCCATCTACGAACTCGCGCTGCCTGCTATACGGGACAAGGGACTGAATAAACCTCAAGGACTCGGGTCCCAGGGTAGCTTCAAGCCGCAGGGACTCAAACTACACAGTGAAGGGAGGAAGGACTCATTGAAAGAAACACTGGTCCGGGCCTCCAAACTATCCGGGATAGGCTGGAGCCCATCACAGCGTCTGACAGTCCAACGGTGGGAGCAACTCAGTGAGTAAACAACCTAAACTGCAACCGCTGTGTCATCTGATCCTTCCCGCGCTCCGCGCTCCCTTATTGGAGTGAACTACTACTCCCAACATCCTCTCAGGGGCCTAAACTCTGCCTGTGGAGAGCTGGACCATCTGAGCTGCATTACCATCTGCCTCAGAGAGAGAAAAGATATCTCTCAGCGGCGGCTCCCATCATAGCTGCACCCCATAGGTGGCATCACAAAGACAAACTTTATCCTACTCCCCTGAAAATAACCCCTCCATTCTTTATTGACACAGACTGGGTGATGGAACTGGGCCAGGCCGCTGTGACAACCCCAAAGCGGCCCGGTGATGAGCAACCCAAAAACCCCAGGGACCCCGTGGGCGCGTCATCCCTATGTATCCCATAATGAAAAACCCTGCATGGCTGGGCCTAACATCATTACCTTAGCATTAAATGAAATGGTTCCGCCATGTTTTTTAGGCAACCTACTCAAATTGAATCACAAACTGTTTAAATTCATGGGACACTGTGAATTTCAGGAAGATCAAGTTTGATTCTCCGAAGATCGATTTGCTCATCTTTAGTGGTCTCACCAAATATTGATTTGATTTAGAATTTTCTTCTGTTTCTTCACATTGTATTTTGTTAGTTGATAGAAATCAACTATTAACACTTCTATTTGTGAAGGCATTTCTACTTTGCAGCAATTTTTACACACCTACCTAAGGTATAACACTCTATACTTTGCAATATTGAGTTTAAGAGGTTAATAATTTATTAACATATTTGCTTCTTTGTTACTATACAATGCAGTACAATACAGAGACAAGTATAAAAGCTTAATATCAATACGGAAACTGTCCATTCAACTGCCCCCCCCCCAAAACCCTTCCCCCGAAAAAAATGTCTGCTTCAATTGTGCTTTAATGTATAGGATTCCAAAATATTCTTCCATAAAATCATCATTTTGTGCATGTTGAATTTTTTTTTGGTCAAATCACATTCTTATAGTTAGTAAGACTAAACCTATACTATACTCACTGAGTAGCTATGTAGACTATGTCCACAAGGTGGCAGTGTAGGAGAATTACCGGTAGGTCCTTTAAGAGAACGTAATATACATTACAGTCACTGCTCAAACATTTAACTATTGATAATGGTGATATACATTACATGCAAACAGAAGAAGATCCGAGTGGAAAATCTCTATAACACAAGTAGACGTTGCTTGTTATTTAGTAAGCCTATTTTCACCAGTCCATTGGGATAATTTTCTGAGAACAGAAAACAAGTTGAAATAAAAAACATATTAAATGGTGTTAAGCGTTAACGGCCTAAAAGGAACTAAGTATAAAATGTCTAACTGTCTGCCAAATTTGGTAAACTTACAAGTAGATTGTAGCAATATTTATGTGGTTTGACCACCAATGAAGCAGATATTTTGGAGGAGAGAAACTGCTTATGTAATGAGCAGTCAGGGAGGTTATTATTATTGATATTATCTGTAGTACAAATGTACAAAGGTTTGTGAAAATAAAATGTTACCATAATAAAAGAAAGGGACCATTGATAGCTTGCTATTGCAGATGTCATACCCAAATTTGTAGTTAACCCTGGATTTGAAGAAAAATGTTTGGAAAAACAAAAAGGTATATTAAAGTGACCCTCCAAATGAAACTGGAGATTTGACTATACATGGACATCTATAGCTATTTCTTTGTACTGTTCTTTGTTTCTAAATAGGCTGCCACTGTATATGACCCATTTATTTCCCCTCCACTGCTCTCTAGTAGGACACTGCCAATTTGACAGCAGATATCAATGACATTCAATATAAAATAGGAAATTGGGGGAATGGGGTCTGTTTTACCTGTTCTGATAGCACTTTCAATAGCAAAATCTGATACACCAGCTTTTCTCAGACTTTTTTATTATTATTATTATTATTATTATTATTATTATTAATAATAATAATAATAATAATAATAATAATAATATTTATTTCCAGTGCATTATTGATTCCATGGTGCTGTACATAAGAAGAGGTTACATGCAAAATACGTATACAAGTTACAAAAGACAGACTACAGAGGTAATAGGACCCTGCCTTTACGGCCTTACATTCTATAGGATATTGAAGAGAAGACAATTGGCGGGGCAGTGGTAAGGCGGCAGCTCTGGCAGTGGTGAGGCGGCAGATCCGGTGTTGAAGACTATAGGCATTTCTGAACAGATGAGTTTTCAAGTTCCGTTTGAAACTTGCAAGTGTAGCAGATACTCTGACGTGTTGAGGCAGCTAATTGAAGAAGACAGGGATACTCTTTTAAAGTCTTGGAGGCGGTTGGATGAGGAGCGAATGAGTGTGTAGGAGAGAAGGAGATCTTGGGAGGACCAGAGGCTACGTGTTGGAGTGTGGCGGGAGATTAGTTCAGAGACATACGGAGGAGAGAAGGAGATCTTAGGAGGACCGGAGATAAGGGGTTGGAGTGTAGCGGGAGATTAGTTCAGAGACATACGGAGGAGACAGATTATAGACAGCTTTGTAGGTCAGTGTTAGTAGGTTGAATTGGATACGGTGGTTAATTGGGAGCCAATGGAGGGATTTGCAGATGGGAGAAGTAGGGTAGTAGTGAGGAGTAAGGTGGATCAGTCGGATAGCAGAGTTACAGAGGGACTGGAGATGTGCGAGTGTATTAGCAGGGAGGCCACAGGGGACCAAGTTGCAGTAATCGAGGTGGGAGCTTATGAGGGCATGCAATAGTATGCATGAAATCAGAATAAACTTTTCCCATTTTAGATCAATTAGGATGATTTATATTTGCCAGAATAATGAGAGTGAGAGAATGTTTTTAGGCAGTTTTGTTACTTTCTGCAAAGTCAAAAGTTTACATACATTTCATTAGTATTTGATACTATTGCACTTAAACTGTATGACTTGGGTCAAATGTTTTGGATATCCTTCCACAAGCTTCTCACAATATTTAGCAGGAATTTGAGCCCATTCCTCCTGACAGAACTGGTGTAACTGAGCCATGTTTGTAGGTAACCTGCTTTTTAGCTTTGCCCATAAATTTTCAATAGGATTGAGATCAGGGTTTTGTGATGGCCATTCCAAAATATTAACTTTGTTATCTTTAAACTATTTTGTAACCAGTTTGGTAGTTTGTTTTGGATTATTGTCCATTTGGACTCATTTTAGCACAAGCTTTAAGATCCTGGCTGATGTCTTCAAATGTTACTTCAGTATTGCCACATAATCTTCTTTTCTCATGATGCCATCTATTTTGTGAATTCACCAGTACTACCTGCAGCAAAACAACCCTACAACATGATGCTCCCACCACCATGTTTCAAAGTTGGGATGGTGTTCTTAGGCTTCAAAGCTTCTCCCTTTTTCTTCCCAACGTAATGATGGTCATTATGGCCAAACAGTTCAATTTTAGTTTCACCAGTCCACAGGATATGTCTCCAAATGTCAAGGTCTTTGTTTCTCTGTGCATTTGCAAACATTAGTCTGGCTTTTTATTTTTCTTTTGGAGTAATGGGTTCTTCCTGGCAGAGGGGCCTTTCAGCCCATATTGATACAGTACCCGTCTCACTGTGGATAATGACTAAAGATGAGCGATGTTCGAGGTTCACCAATTTCATGTTCGAGTGATTTTGGGGGGGTGTTCGAGTCATTCGACGAACTCGAACAATTTGCTAAAAGTTCATCAGTTCGAGTTACGTTCGAAACAGTTCGATCACCAAAAGCGTGGCTTTTCACAGCTACATGTGCAGGGAGCCATCGCTGGCAGCCTGCGGTAACCAGGGTAAATATCGGTTATCCAAGCAAAGCGCTTTGTTTAGTAACCCGATGTGTATCCTGCTACGTGTGCAAAAATCCCCGAAAGCCACACAGAAACACTTCCAAGTGACATCCGTCGGATGCCGCTGCAGTCTATGTCCCGCTCCAGCCCCAGCCCCAGCCCCGCGGCTGCCCACTCAGCAGTGTCCGCAGCTGCCTGCACTGTAATGTGTCTGCAGCTGCCCACAGTGCAGTGACAGCAGCCGCGGGGATGACAAGCACTGCCGTCAGGAGATTAGTAAAGTTCCTTACCTGTGGTGATGAAGTCCTGCCCTCCTGACGTCAGCGCTGTCACTGTCTTCCATGGCCGCCGCTTGGCACATCTCCTCTCGCTGCCAACCCGAGACTGTGAATAGCGGTGACGTCACAGGCTCCTGCGATACTTGGTTTGTGAAGGCGGCGGTCATTGAAGTCAGTGACAGCGCTGCTGTCAGGAGTGCAGCGATCACCGCAGGTAATGTACCTCGCTAACCTCCTGACAGCAGCACTCGTCATGTCCTGCAGTGACAGCGCTGACGTCAGGAGTGCAGGAGATCATCACATCAGGTAATTATCTCATCTAACCTCCTGACAGCAGCGCTCGTCATCCCCTGCAGTGACCTGGGCTGACCTATTGATGTTAGCTCAGGTCACTGCATTGCTCTCCCAGCCAATATGGAACATTCTGTTTTTAATTGACTAGGACATTGGCTATGGTATGGATCATCATGGAACCCCCTTGGATTACACCAGACCTGGATTTGTTTTTCTTTCTAATAAATTGGTGAAAGAGGAATGTGTTGAGTGTTTTTTCAAATAAAAATGTGTTTGTCGTCTATTTTTTTTTCTATTACTGACTGGGTTGGTGATGTCGGGTATCTGATAGATGCCTGACATCACGAACCCCAGGGCTTGATGCCAGGTGACATTACACATCTGGTTTTAACCCCATATATTACGCCGTTTGCCACCGCACCAGGGCAACGGGATGAGCTGGAGCGAAGCACCAGGATTGGCGCATCTAATGGATGCGCCACTTCTGTGGCGGCTGCGGCCTGCTATTTTTAGGCTGGGGAGAGTCCAATAATCATGGACCTCCCTAGTCTGAGAATATCAGACCCCAGCTGTCCCTTTACGTTGGCTGGTGATCCAATTTTGGGGGGACTCCCACGTTTTTTTTTTCTTAATTATTTATTTAATTTAAAATAACAGTGTGGGGTGCCCTCAGTTTTCCATTACCAGCCAAGGTGAAGCTGCCAGCTGTGGTCTGCAGGCTGCAGCTGTCTGCTTTACCCTAGTTGGCTATCAAAAAAAGGGGGAACCCACGTCATTTCTTTTTTAAATGTATTTATTTTTTTGGCTAAATACAAGGCTAAGCACCCCTTAGTGCCACATGAAAGGCACCAAAGGGTGCAAAATTACAAAATGCAGGAGAGTGGGACATTATATGTCTTTCTGCCATTATGACAGAAAAGACAGATATGAAGTGTACAAGCACAGGAAAATCACCAGAGCGCTCTACGCTGTGAAAATCTGTAGAAAATGGCACTGGAGTGAACATGTGACCGCCTCATGTAGGTTGAAGCTATGGATCCTGGGTAAATTTATGTATTTTCCCTCCTTCAGTTTTTTTGCGGTATGCAAAAAAGATGGAAGGCACGCGGATGACAAACGGATGACATACGACCGTATACGGAATGGAACGGAAACAGATGCCACACGGATTCATCCGTGAAAAAACGGACCATTTTTTGCGGACCACAAAAAACTGATCGGTCGTGTGAATGTAGCCTTATTCTGATTTGCTGTTTATAAACAGCAGGCAGAAATAAGTGAATAGCGCCCCCCAGCGTCAGAAAATCTCCGGGGTTTCAGAGGGTAGCTGACACCCTGGAGATCATGATTCAGGCCGGTTTTTCCATCCCCGCTCACGTGATCACTGGTATACACCGTATACCGATGATCACGTTACAGTAAATGACAGCGCCGGTAAAAAATTATTTATCTCCCATCTGGCATGAACAAACATGTCAGATGGGAGCTAAATATCCTCCCCGGTCCCCTACGGTCTCCCGGTGTCGCCAAAGCCCCCCCCCCGACCCCCTCCCGGAAATCCAAGATGGCCGCGCGCACAGCAGCTTGAGCTACTACATTTCCAAATGGAGGTAGTTGATTTTATAGTTGCCTTGCTGAACGACTACCAAACATGACAGTCCGTTATACGCCACAAGAAAACTTGTCTAAATAGCGAGCTCTGTTGTTTAGTATTCATTCAGCTAGATAACTGGACTTAAAGAGGTATTCCATCTCCAAGATCCTATCCTCAATATATAGTAGGCGGAATGAGCAGGGCATTGCAGCTTTGGTAGCAACAGTTACGACATGGACTCTGCTACTGTCGACCCGGGGAGAGTGGGTGCAGATTCATTCCACCCACACTCCTCACATGGAGGGTCTGCACTCCTAGAAAATGGGGGATACGTTCGCTGAGCATGTCCCCCCATATTCTAGACGGTCCAGAGTTGTCTTGGGACCCCTTATTTTTTTTTCCTTACAATAAATTGGTGAAAGAGGGGAGTGTTTTTTCAAATAATTTTTTTTTGTCTATTTTTTTTGTTAGTACTGGCAGTTTGTGATGTGGGGTATCTGATAGACGCCATGACATCACAAACCGCTGGGCTTGATGTCAGGTGACCTTACAGCTAGTATCAACCCCATTTATTACCCCGTTTGCCACTGCACCAGGGCACGGGATGAAATGGGGTGAAGCGCAAGGATTGGTGCATCTAGTGGATGCGCCACTTCTGGGGCGCCTGCGGCCTGCTATTTTTAGGCTGTGAAGGGCCAATAACTATAGACCTTCCTACCCTGAGAATACCAGACCTCAGCTGTCCGCTTTACCTTGGCTGGTGATCCAATTAGGAGGGGACCCTACTTTTTATTGTAATTATTATTATTTTATAAAATAATTATGAAAAGGAGCCTGGGGTGACCTCCACATTGGATCATCAATCATGATAAAGCTGCCAGCTGTGGTTTTCAGGCTACAGCCATCTGCTTTACTCTAGCTGGCTATCAAAAATAGGGGGACCCCACGTCATTTTTTTTTAACTATTTTTTTAAATAAAAAAAATTAATGGGCTTCCCTGTATTTTGATTGCCAGTCAAGGTAACGCCAGGCAGATGGGGGTGGCAACCCGTAGCTGTCTGCTTTATCTGAGCTGAGAATCAAAAATACAGCGGAGCGCTAAGTCATTTTTTTAATGATTTATTTTTACAGTACTGTGATGTCAGGCAATCAAAATACAGGGAAGCCCATTTTTTTTTAGTTATTTAAATAAATAATTAAAAAAAAATATATGGGCTCCCGCTGCATTTTTTGTATTGCTAGCTAAGAGTAATCCAAGCAGCTACTGGCTGCTAACCCCCACTGCTTGGTGTTACCTTCAGTGGCAATGGAAAATCCAGGGAAGCATTTTTTATTTTTTTTGCCAAAAAACTACAAAAAAAATAAATGATGTGGGCTTCGCCATATTTTTGTATGCTAGCCAGGTACAGCAGGCAGGTACGGCTGCCCCCAACCCCCAGCTGCCTATTTGTACCCGGCTGGGAACTAAAAATATAGGGAAGCCCTTTTTTAATTATTTCATGAATTTCATGAAATAATTAAAAAAAAAAAAAAATGACATGGGCTTCGCCCCACTTTTGTGTCCAGCCAGGTACAACTAGGCAGCTGAGGATTGGAATCTGCAGCACAGGTTGGCCCGAGCTTAGTGGGCCCCTCTGCTGCGAATTGAAGTCCGCAGCCGCCCCAGAAAATGGCGCTTTCATAGAAACGCCATCATCTGTCGCTGTATCCAACTCTTCCAGCTGCCCTGAAGCCGGGTGACTCGCTGGGTAATAATGAGTTAATACTAGCTATGTTTTACTAGCTAGTATTAAGCCAGAGATTCTTAATGTCAGGCAAGTTTGACCTGGCCATTAAGAATCTCCAATAAAGGGTTAAAAAAAAGACACCACACAGAAAAAAAATACTTTAATAGAAATAAATACACAGACACATTAGAGACTCCATGTTTATTACTCCCTCTCACCCCTCCACGATCATGGTCTTCTGTCTTCTTTCTCCATCAACCCATGCAGCTCTGCTACATCAGACAGCACTGCATGGGAGGAAGACGCTGCTGCTCCGTGCAGTCTAATGACTCAGTGAGAGTGAGCAGAGGCTGCGGGCTGTAAGCGGTGACGTCACCGCTGACAGGCGAGTTACCATAGCAACGGTGCTCCGATCACTTGATTCCCGGTGCTGCTATTCACCGGCTGTGGCATCTAGTCCCTGCATGTGAGCTGACTCTGTAAAGAGCGCCCACATGCTGGAACGGGGAAGCCGACCATGTGCCAGAGAATCTCGCCAGTACAGGACCTAGCATGACATCTAGCCATGTGACTAGTCTGTAGGCAATGAGATAATAGACACGTGACTGGTCACATGGCTATTTTGATGTCACGGAAGGTCCTATCATCAGTGCTGGTTACTGGGAGGACGCAGCGATTATCGGAAGGAAAAGCGGCGGGAGACAGAGTGCAGGACGCGTCGCGGGGACCTGTAAGTGTAAAGGCAATGCTTATTAACTGTATGTGTACATGTATAATGTGTTTTTATGTGTTTGTGTATGCCTGCCTGTAATGCCTGATAGGAACCACAGACTCAGACTGGCTGTAAGGGGAATCTAGAGAAAAGCCACTCACAAAGCAGGACCCCAAGAACTCTGCAACCCTTTAACCCCTTTACAGGGATTTGGAATTACACAGAGCCTCAGAGATCGCTACCTGTGGTAGACTGTAGTCCGTGGTCGTCAGGCAGGGTCAAAATCCAGGAGATGCAAAACAGGAACAGAATCGGCAGGCAAGGGCGTAGTGAGGAGACAAAGCAGGGGTCAAATCCGGAACTGGCAGCAAGGTACAAAAACGACAGGCAGGAGGGTAGTCAAACAACAGCAAGGTCAGTGCACAGGAATCACAATACAAACAGCACATGAGCCAGGAGAACAGAACTATCACTGGCAGTGGTCATGTAACAGGAGGGGGAATAAGAAGGGTGTGGTGTCTTCCCATAGGCTGCAGGTGAATGTTGGCCACTTCAGCCGGGAGACACACGCCACCTACAGTCAGCCAGTGGGACTGCAGGTTCCAGGGAAACCCAGCCTAGTGGTTGAGCGGAGCCTGTGCTCCGCAGAACCTTGGGCACCGACTCCTCTCCCATCACCAGCACTATCCATGGTTGGAACTTGGCGTCATCTGGTGATCGGAGCAGAAGTCGCAGGAGCAGACTCCGGTGGGGACGTGACACTGCCATTGTTTTCAATTGGGTTCGAGTTGGTTCGACGAACATTTGTCAAATGTTTGACGAACTTGTCCTTCGTTCGACGAACCGAACCGAACTCGAACTCTAGGGGGGTGGCTCATCTCTAATAATGACATAATCTTACCTGCTTCCGTCAACATCTTCACAAGGTCTTTTGCTTTTGTTCTTGGGTTGATATGCACACATATGTGTGACCAAAGCACCTTTCATCTCTGGTACACAGAGAACCCAACTCCTTCCTGAGAGGTATGATGGCTGGGCATTCACCATCTTGTTTGTGATTGCACATAATTGTTTGTACAGATGAATGAGGCACCTTCAGGTATCTGGAAATTGTACCCAAGGATGAATCAGATTTGTGCAAGTCCACAATTTTCTTCTTGATTTTGTTTGACTTTCCCATGATGCTACACAAAGAAGCAGTGTGTTTCAAGTGTGCATTTAAAATACATCCACAGGTGTCTCTCTAATTAACTCAGATGTTGACAATGAAGATATCAGAAGCGTCCAAAGACATGACATCATCATGTGGGCTGTTGTGGCGCCCCTGACCTGGTCAGGCACCACTGAGTATTGCACCCATGCCTGGGCCAGTACAAACAGGTAATCCCAAAGGCTGAGTAGAGTGTGGATACACAGGCACCCTTTGACCAGGACACACACACATTAGAGGGGACCACTGGGCAGACCCAGGAAGGGGTGTAGCCCTTGCATCTCAGTTAGTGTGGTGCTGTATTGAAGCTGGAAGGAGAGTTGTGCAGTGGCAGTCGCAGGAGAAGGAGTGGAGCAGCCGTGTCTGAAGTGTAGGGCTGAAGAGCGGAACACTGTCAGGCCCTGCCCTGCACGTGCAGTGGCTGCTGGCGGGGGAGAACATTACCAAGTCAGACTGAAAGACACCCGAAGAAAGAGAGCAGTAAGGAGTCGATTACGGGGATGCCTGATAATGAACGCACACACGGCGTACAGGTCCCTAGAGCCAGATATCCATTTAATGGTCTGCTAAATCCTGTAGGCGGTGGGACTAGAGGTTCCACGCCAACCAACACAGAACTTGGTCCCCAGGCAGTCATCCGGACCCGGAGCGGTCCCGGCACTCTTCATGCCAGAGAGCAGCCCACCTTCCTGGCCGACAGATGAAAACCCATCCCAGCGCTGCTGCCGGAGCAACCGGAGGAGTGCACAGCACCTCTAAGGGGGAGGAGGAGAGGCTCGGAGGTTGAAGTAACGATCCCCAAATGGATGCAGGAGGACGCAGCACCCTTTGCAAGTAAGGGAGGCCCGGAGGTCGCGCTGTTGCCCCACCGCCGATGGGAATAGGTTACGACACCCCCTTTCTGAAGAAGAGCTGACCATCTTTATGCCGAGTATGCATGTGACCTGGGAGCCCGCAGACAGTGAGGTGGCGGTGATGAGAAGACCAGCCCGCAGAGGACAGCGCCGCATGAGGGCAAGGCACCCCCCTGTGCAGCCTTCCCCAGAAAGAGAAAGAGTGGAGGCCAGGGATCTAGAAGAAAAGAAGTCCTTGCGGCAGACCGGGTTCCAGACCCGAGGTCCTATCCACCGCGGAGTGGTTGTGGAATTCAACCTGCGCACTGGCTACAGTTTTATTGTAGAGGCTGGTGTTAAAGAGGGCATATTTGTGTCCAGAAGGGATGTCCGGTCCCACCTGCCCAGAGGACACCCCGGTCGAGAGCTCTACATGGGAGACATCGTGGAATTCACCAGGCACAAGGGTGAAAGGGGTTGGTTTGCCCTAGACGTGGTACCATGCCCGAAGAGGAGCTCCAGCTACAGCCCTGCAGCTTCCACCCAGTCCCTAAGGTCATCACTACAGCAAGCTCAGCAACAACAGCAAGCTCAGCAACCACAGCAAGCTCAGCAAGCACAGTCAGCTCAGCAAGCACAGCGACCACAGCAAACCCGAATTGCTCCAGAACCAACATCCAGGTTTCAGTGCATCAAAGAGCCAAACCCTGGTTCAGAAAGACACAGTTCTGTTTGATCCCAGTAAAGAAAAGTAAAGAGAAGTTCTACCAGTTTTGAGGTTACAGCAACGTTAAAGTTCAAGATAATGTGCCCACAAGTACTGTTTTGAGAATCCACCTGTTTTAAGCACCTGGTTTTGTGCATTTCTACTGAAAGACCATAAGGCTATGAACTGACTATAGCCATAAACTCTCGCAGTGTGTATAGTTGACCCAGAGGTTCCAACCAGAGCACGCCTGTTTAGGGGCCTGGCTCTGCACCACCAGGAAGCACCCCTGTGATGGCGCCTGCTGTCCAAAAGCTAAGAGCACGCCTGTTTATGGGACCTGGCTCACCTACGACAAGGGAGCATGCCTGTTTATGGGCCCTGGCTCTCCACCACGCGGAAGCGGGTACGCCTGTTTATGGGGCCTACCTTTTTACCACCATCCCAAGAAGAGGTGGAAAGGTCTGGGGAAACAGATGGCCCAAACTTGGTTGCTAAAAGGACCGGTGATCTGCCTCCTGAGAGGGTTTTGGGTGGGTAATGGACTTGTGGTTGGAGGGTGGTGAAAAAAAAATGGTACCAGGTACAGTGTTTTACAATGTTTTATGATGTTTTATGATGTTTTTATGTGAAAAGTTTGCGCTTTAAAATGTTCTTATCTTTACAGCCTGAGGACGTGCTGTTGATAACTAAGGGGGAATGTGGCACCCCTGACCTGGTCAGGCACCACTGAGTATTGCACCCACGCCTGGGTCAGTACAAACAGGTAATCCCAAAGGCTGAGTAGTGTGTGGATACCCAGGCACCCTTTGACCAGGACACACACACACATTAGAGGGGACCCCTGGGCAGACCCTCGCATCTCAGTTAGTGTGGTGCTGTCGTGAAGCTGGAAGGAGAGTTGTGCAGTGGCAGTTGCAGGAGAAGTAGTGGAGCAGCCGTGTCTGAAGTGTAGGGCTGAAGTGCGGAACACTGTCAGGCCATGCACGTGCAGTGGCTGCTGGCGGGGGAGAACATTACCACTAAGTCAGACTGAAAGACACCCGAAGAAAGAGAGCAGTAAGGAGTCGAATACGGGGACTCCTGATAATGAACGCATACACGGGGTACAGGTCCCTAGAGCCAGATATCCATTTAATGGTCTGCTAAATCCTGTAGGCGGTGGGACTAGAGGTTCCACACCAACCAACACAGAACCCGCAGCATCAACAGCAACGAGGGGGCCCATGAGGAGGATCAAGCCTGGAGCCATCTTATCCTTGGTCCACTCTGTCAGCAAACTGGTCAGAAAGGGGAGAAAGGCAGTAGCGACTTCCCTGGACGCATCTCACAATATACTTCAAGTCAGGGGTGTTCTGAAACAAAGGTGCAGGAAGGCGAGTCAGAAGTCACCCCTATATGAGCCTGAGGGATACCTGGTTCCACCTGGTTCATCATAGCATCGCCCGGGTTGTCTCACAACTACCAACTGAAAGTGAGTAAAAACCCTGAAAGACATTGCTGCCTGTGTGTGAGTTCTTCTGCGACCTGTGGTACTACACTCCTACACCCGAGCACCTGGGGCCAGCCTCACTCTCTGGAAGCCATAACACCAGACTGCATTTACCATCAGCCCCAGACGCTCTCTAAACTGCAGTGGCGGTCACCCCCTGACCGCAATTACCGAGAGTGGCGTCACGATTCCCATTGAAGTTAACCTGACGTTCCTGTTGCCGGAAGATTTCCAGCACGTGAAGACCCTGAGGCGACCTGCAGGTGAGAGGGGCTTCACATCTGGCATCATGAGCAGGATAAGGACTAGACCTGTTAAGACAGGTGACCGTGCGCCTTGGCGGTCAGCTTGAAACATTTGAAATGCCGCCATATTGCCACCGTAGAGAGCGCGCCAAGAAACAACAGCAGCCCGAGCAGGAAGAAGGAACCACCCACGAAGAGGTGGGGCGATCGGAAAAGAACTCCTGAAGCTCTCAGGCGGAGTGCACAGAGAAGATGGGGGTGGATCTAGCCCTGAACGCCAAGAATGTTCTAGTCAAGTGCAGGAAACGAAACTCAGGCTGCAGCGTGACCAGAACCTGGTGAGCAGCGACGGAGAGAGGATGGCGTCTGCGAGCAGCGAGCCAGAACCAGACACTGCCACCTGGTGGGACTGGGAGCTTGCCTAGTTCTGTGACCGGGTGCAAGCTCGGATCATGCAGCAGATGATGGAGTGGCGTACAGAGCTACGGGAGACGGCTGCGGCGGTTCGAGCCTACGAGAGGTGGACCGCGCGACGAGTGCCGTGCCGAGAAGTGACCACACAGACTCCTTTGCTGATGCCTTTGGGTGAGTCCCACGCTGCCCCTACCCACTCGGGTGCGCTGACCCCACCGGCACTGATACCAGAGGCGATCCCTGCCACGCTTCCCACTGTGACCCCTGCTGCGACGTCTGGTGCAGCGACGTCCCGTCCGGCCAGACCAGACCAGGCCGCAGCAGCATCCCATCCTTCCAGACCAGACCAAGCCGCAACGCCTTGTACATGTAGACCTGAAGCGGTCACAGCGCCTCAGTCGCTGACTGGGGATGCCGCCCATGGGTTCCTGCCAGACGTGGCCGAAGAGGCGGCTCGACATAAAGAGGACTTGAAGACTCGGTTTCCAGCCCACCTGGTGGACATGTACTTGGTCCTCAGGCAGTCATCCGGACCCGGAGTGGTCCCGGCACTCTTCATGCCAGAGAGCAGCCCACTGCCCTGGCCGACAGATGAAAGCCCATCCCCAGTGCTGCTGCCGGAGCAACCGGAGGAGTGCACAGCACCACTAAGGGGGAGAGGGAGAGGCTTGGAGGTTGAAGTAACGATCCCCAAACGGATGCAGGAGGACGCAGCACCCTTTGCAAGTAAGGGAGACCCGGAAGTCGTGCTGTTGCCTCACCACCGATAGGAAGAGGTTACGACACCCCCTTCTGAAGAAGAGCTGACCATCTTTATGCCGAGTATGCATGTGACCTGGGAGCCCGCAGACAGTGAGGTGGCGGTGATGAGAAGACTAGCCCGCAGAGGACAGCGCCGCGTGAGAGCAAGGCACCCCCCTGTGCAGCATTCCCCAGAAAGAGAAAGAGTGGAGGCCAGGGATCTAGAAGAAAAGAAGTCCTTGCGGCAGACCGGGTTCCAGACCCGAGGTCCTATCCACCATGGAGTGGTTGAGGAATTCAACCTGCACACTGGCTACAGTTTTATTGTAGAGGCCGGTGTTAAAGAGGGCATATTTGTGTCCAGAAGGGATGTCCGGTCCCACCTGCCCCAGAGGTCACCCCGGTCGAGACCTCTACATGGGAGACATCGTGGAATTCACCAGGCACAAGGGTGAAAGGGATTGCTTTGCCCTAAACGTGGTACCATGCCCGAAGAGCTCCAGCTACAGCCCTGCAGCTTCCACCCAGTCCCTAAGGTCATCACTACAGCAAGCTCAGCAACCACAGCAAGCTCTGCAACTACAGCAAGCTCTGCAACCACAGCAAGCTCAGCAACCACAGCAAGCTCAGCAACCACAGCAAGCTCAGCAAGCACAGCCAGCTCAGCAAGCACAGCGACCACAGCAAACCCAAATTGCTCCAGAACCAACGTCCATGTTTCAGTGCATCGAAGCGCTAAACCCTGGTTCAGAAAGACACAGTTCTGTTTGATCCTAGTAAAGAAAAGTAAAGAGAAGTTCTACCAGTTTTTAAGTTACAGCAACGTTAAAGTTCAAGATAATGTGCCCACAAGTACTGTTTTGAGAATCCACCTGTTTTAAGCACCTGGTTTTGTGCATTTCTACTGAAGGATCATAAGGCTATGAACTGGCTATAGCCACAAACTCTCGCAGTGTGTATAGTTGACCCAGAGGTACCAACCAGAGCACGCCTGTTGAGGGGCCTGGCTCTGCACCACCAGGAAGCACACCTGTGATGGTGCCTGCTGTCCAAAAGCTAAGAGCACGCCTGTTTATGGGACCTGGCTCACCTACGACAAGGGAGCATGCCTGTTTATGGGGCCTGGCTCTCCACCACGCGGAAGCGGGTACGCCTGTTTATGGGGCCTACCTTTTTACCACCATCCCAATGAGAGGAAGATTGGAGGAAAGGTCTGGGGAAACAGATGGCCCAGACCTGGTTGCTAAAAGGGCCGGTGATCTGCCTCCTGAGAGGGTTTTGGCTGGGTAATGGAAAAAAAAATGGTAACTGGTACAGTGTTTTACAATGTTTTATGATGTTTTATGATGTTTTAATGTGAAAAGTTTGCACTTTAAAATGTTCTTGTCTTCACAGCCCGAGGACGGGCTGTTGATAACTAAGGGGGAATGTGGCGCCCCTGACCTGGTCAGGCACCACTGAGTATTGCACCCACGCCTGGGTCAGTACAAACAGGTAATCCCAAAGGCTGAGTAGAGTGTGGATACACAAGCACCCTTTGGCCAGGACACACACACATTAGAGGGGACCCCTGGGCAGACCCAGGAAGGGGGCGTAGCCCTTGCATCCCAGTTAGTGTGGTGCTGTAGTGAAGCTGGAAGGAGAGTTGTGCAGTGGCAGTCGCAGGAGAAGGAGTGGAGCAGCCGTGTCTGAAGTGTAGGGCTGAAGAGCTGAACACTGTCAGGCCCTGCACGTGCAGTGGCTGCTGGCGGGGGAGAACATTACCACCAAGTCAGACTGAAAGACACCCGAAGAAAGAGAGCAGTAAGGAGTCGAGTACGGGAACTCCTGGTAATGAACGCACACACGGGGTACAGGTCCCTAGAGCCAGATATCCATTTAATGGTCTGCTAAATCCTGTAGGCGGTGGGACTAGAGGTTCCACGCCAACCAACAGAGAACCCACAGCATCAACAGCAACGAGGGGGCCCATAAGGAGGATCGAGCCTGGAGCCATCTTATCCTTGGTCCACGCTGTCAGCAAACGGTTCAGAAAGGGGAGAAAGGCAGTGGCGACTTCCCTGGACGCATCCCACGATATACTTCAAGTCAGGGGTGGTCTGAAACAAATGGAGAATCCTCAAGTCCCTAGTAAATTAAAACATGCCAAAATAATTGCATTGTTAAAACCTGGGAAGCCTGAAGATAATCCATCAAGCTATAGACCCATTGCCTTGTTGAGTTGCTTATATAAGCTCTTAGAACGCTTAATATATAACAAGATCAGTCTAAAGATTTTCGACTCAATACCTATAGAGCAAGCCGGCTTCAGACCTGCTCGAAACTGTAGTGACCAAGTCTTAGCTTTGACAACTCTCATTGAAGCTAAATTCCAGAAGAACAAGAAAGTTTCAGTGGCGTTTATCGATCTCTCTGCCGCATATGATACTGTGTGGAGGGAAGAACTTTTAGATACATTTTTGAAGGTGATTCCATGTAAGAAAATGATGTACCTTATGGGCGATTCAACCAGTTGTAAGAAATCTTTAACCCCTTAACGACCGCGGGCCGTAAAATTACGTCCTAAATGACATAATCTTACTGCCCGTGGTCCTCCGGCGGCAGCATGCCGCGATCGGCACACATCTCAGCTGATTTTCACAGCTGAGATGTGTGCCTGCTAGGCACGAGCAGAATCGTTATCTGCTCGTGCCGATTAACCCCTTATATGGCGCTGTCAATACATGACAGCGCCATTATAAGCGCAATCGCGGTAAAGTTTTACTTACCGCCGAAACCGGAAGTCACGTGACGCGATCACGTGACTCCCGATAGTTGTCATGGTAGTACAGGGTCATGTGATGACTCCTGTACTACACATGAATTGGTTTCACTTTCGCTGTGCCCGGGGCACAGCAAAAGAGAAAGACAGCGTATCTGCTGTTTACAGCCTTCCAGCTGTGATCAGCAGATACTGGAGAGCGATCGGAATGCTGATCGCAATAGCCCCCTAGGGGGACTAGTAAAATAAAAAAAGTAAAAAAATAAGTTTTAAAAAATTAAAAAAAAACAAAAAAACCTAAAAGTTCAAATCACCCCCCATTCGCCCCATTGAAAATTAAAGGGTTAAAAAAATAAAAAATATACACACATTTGGTATCGCCGCGTTCAGAAACGCCCGATCTATCAAAATATAAAATCAATTAATCTGATCAGTAAACGGCGTAGCGGCAAAAAAATTCCAAACGCCAAAACGACGTTTTTTTGTCGCCACAACTTTTGCGCAAAATGCAATAAGAGGCGATCAAAACGTAGCATCTGCGCAAAAATGGTACCGTTAAAAACGTCAGCTCGAGACGCAAAAAATAAGCCGTCATTGAGCCTAAGATCCCGAAAAATAAGAACGCTATGGGTCACGGAATATGGCGTAAAACGTGCGCCACTTTTTTCGGACAAACTTCCGATTTTTTTTAACCCCTTATATAAAAGTAAACCTATACATGTTTGGTGTCTATGAACTCGCACTGACCTGAGGCATCACACCCACACATCAGTTTTACCATATAGTGAACACAGTGAATAAAATATCTCAAAAACCATAGTGCTATCGCACTTTTTTTGCAATTTTTCAGCATTTGGAATTTTTTTGCCATTTTCTAGTACACAATATGGTAAAACTGATGGTTTCATTTAAAAGTACAGCTCGTTCCGCAAAAAATGAGCCCTCACATGACCATATTGACTGAAAAATAAAAAAGCTACGTCTCTCAGAAAAAGAATGGCGAAAAAAAAAAACGGAAAGCGAAAAATCGGCCGATCGTGAAAGGGTTAAACAACGGACTGGCCCAGGGATCAGTGCTGGCACCTCTCCTGTTTGCCCTGTACCTAGCTGATATTCCTAAAACAGTGTCACGAAAATTTGGATATGCCGATGACTGGGCACTTGCTATGGTAAGCAAAACAATGGAGGAAGCAGAGGATGTTCTTACAAAAGATCTTAGTGTAATGGGAAAGTACTTCCGACAATGGAGATTAAGACCTAACCCATCAAAAACGGACGTTTGTTGCTTTCATTTACACAATGCAAGTGCCAAGACTGAACTTAAAGTACAATTTGAAGGCCAATCTGTTAAACACAATTTCAATCCTAAGTACTTAGGTGTAACCCTTGATAGAAGTCTAACTTTTAAATCCCATCTGGATAAATTGGCACAGAAACTGAAAGCACGTAATAATATTATTCAGAAACTTTGTGGATCCTCCTGGGGCTCGGCAACATCTGTTTTGAGAACATCTACTCTTGCCCTGGTGTACTCTGCTGCAGAATACTGTGCTCCAGCATGGTTAAATAGCTGTCATGTAAACTTAATTGACACTCAGCTGAACAACTCTTTGCGTATAATATCTGGTGCAATTAGACCTACACCTGGTACACTGGTTACCTGTGCTGAGTCATATCGCACCCGCAAATCTAAGAAGACAAAAGCTCCTACTTAAAGAATACACTAAAGTAGGGAATAATGAAAAACTTCCAAAACACCAAAATATCAGAGATGTTACAATACAACGATTGAAATCAAGACACCCACCCATCCGAACTGCAATCACCTTGCATGAACAAGACTTCAATTTAGAGGAGAAATGGCGAGAACTTTGGGTCAACGTAGTAGACGGTGATCCCCAAATGTTCCCTAATTTACAAAACCCTCCACCAGGCTTCAATCTACCAAGGAAAACATGGGTCACTCTAAATCGTATCAGAACAAACTTTGGCATCTGTGCAGATTTTATGTATAAGTGGGGAAAATATGACTCTCCAACCTGTGACTGTGGAGCAGATTGTCAAACTATCCAGCACATTGTTGAGGAGTGCCCCCTGAGATCCTACCATGGTGACAAGAAGGATTTCTATATTGTAAATGATAATGCTATTGCATATATAGAAAATCTTGATATTCAAATTTGATTTTTATTCTTTTAATATTTTTTCAATCACTGTCTATTGTCTGGTGTTTATTTTTATATGATGGTAAGATATACGTTCATACGATTAAATAAATAAGGGGTGGTCTGAAACAAAGGTGCAGGAAGGCGAGTCAGCAGTCAACCCTATATCAGCCTGAGGGATACCTGGTACCACCTGGTTCATCATAGCATCGCCCGAGTTGTCTCACTCTACCATTAGAAAGTGAGTAAAAACCCTGAAAGACATTGCTGCCTGTGTGTGAGTTCTTCTGCGACCTGTGGTACTACGCTCCTACACCCGAGCCCCTGGGGCTAGCCTCACTCTCGGGAGGCCATAGTACCAGACTGCATTTACCATCAGCCCCAGATGCTCTCTAAACTGCAGTGGCGGTAACCCCCTGACCGCAATTACCGAGAATGGCATCACAATTCCCATTGAAGTTAACCTGACGTTCCTGTTGCTGGAAGATTTCCAGCACGTGAAGACCCTGAGGCGACCTACAGGTGAGAGGGGCTTCACTCTGTCCCATATTCTTTAAAGGCATAGTTGTTATGTGCTCACCACCGGGAAAGGGTGAGGCAGCGAGCAGTTGGGATAGTTGACCAACTGTACCACAGGGGAAACCCGGGCTTTTAGTTTGGAGGGAGGGGCTTGATTAAAAGTGCACCAAGAGGCGGAACACTAAGTGCCACTCCCAGGTCAGTGACCAGGACTTTGGGAGCTGAGCAGTGAAGAGTGACAGTAGGACTGGGCGAACCGCAACTCAGAGCAGCACAAGGGGCACAGTCCTGAAGAGGAATGGGCAAAACAGGCACCAGCAGACAAAGGACTTTAGGCACAAGACAACAGGCGCAGAATGTCATGCACAGGTCATCAGCTGGTACAGGCCATCAGGTGGCACCGGTCATCAGGCACGGGTCATCAGCTGGCACGGGTCATCAAGTGGCAATGGATGACAGGCATGGATCATCAGCTGGCACAGGTCATCAGGCACTAATCATCAGCTGGCACCGGTCATCAGGCACTAATCATCAGCTGGCACAGGTCATCAGGTGGCAATGGATGACAGGCATGGATCATCAGCTGGCACCGGTCATCAGGCACTAATCATCAGCTGGCACCGGTCATCAGGCACTAATCATCAGCTGGCACAGGTCATCAGGTACGGGTCAACGGCTGGCACAGGTCATCTGGCATAGGTCCTGAAGCCCAGGACCTCAGGCATGAGCCACAGCAGGATGACGCCGGCACAGTAGGTACTTCAAGGCTTTAAGTTACACATGCAAACACAATTTAGTCACAGGATACAGCAGGACATGGGTACATAACATGGCAGGATAACAGGGAAAAGGACTTCAAATACAAAACACATGGACAAGGCTGGAGTCTAAGAACATGCCAGTGACTGAATACGCCGGTCCCTGAATACGCTGGTATCTGAGTGTGGCGGGTCCATGGTTGACCGGACTAAAAACAAGTAAGCAGGCTCAGACAGGTGACCAGACTCAGGCAGCACACCTGGCTAGGGGTACCGGGATTCTGCAGCAGCAGACTCCAGACCTATGGCAACACAGATTGCACAAACACACAGATCAAATACAATAAACTCTATGCAATTCTCTTGCACCTCCCATCAATGGGAGGAGACTTGAATAGCTGTTGCCTCCCAGCAATAAGCTGAGGAGATCTTAGCATGGTGTGCACACCTCCCTATAAAAGAATAGGAAGTGTGTGCGTGCACCCCCTAGGCTGGAGACTAGCAAACCCCACACAACATTTGCAAGGCCTGGAGCCTAGGTGGGAGCAGAAGCTGACACTCATGTGGTCATCCATGAGGGAAACGAGCCAGAGAGTGAAGTTATACATGGACGACAGAGAAGAGGGAAGCAGGTACACTGTGCACGGCACACAGGCATACTAGGGAAGACAGTGCTACATCAACATGTGGGCATCCTGGGGACTGCACCACAGGTGGGTGGCAGAAAAGAGGGAGACCATGGAGACTGTGCAAGACCGCAGAGGAACGCTGGCATACTAGTGGAGATAGTACTCTTAGTGTATGTAAACTTTTGACTTTGCAGAAAGTAATAAAAATGCCTTAAAATATTATCTCTATGTCATTATTCTGGCATTTGGTAAATATAAATAATTTTGGTTCCTCATTGACCTAAAACGGGAAAGGTTTATTCTGTTTTCATGTCAGATCGTGAGAAAACATGGAGATGTGTCTTTTTAGATAGTGTATGTAAACTTCTAGTTTCAACTGTATGTTTTGGATCGTTCTACTGTTTGTTGTACTTTTCATACCCATAGTACCTGAGTACACAAAGTAAATTGTCTTGTAGGATACTTACATATAGCTCAGCATTGAGATCACCATCAATTCTGGTCAAGTATACAATGCCTTTGGCAGTGAAACAGCCACATATCATCAGGCTTCCTCCACCAAGCTTGACAGTTCCTTCAATTTCTCAATCCGTTAGCCCCTTTTTTCATTGTTTATTCCAGACCCATTTGCACCCATCACAGCCTAGTTTATGGACTTTAGTCTCATCACCCCAAATCACCTATTTCCATTCTTCTCCTGTCTACTTTTGTACTTCTGTGTAAACGCGAGATGTCACTTTTATGATGATATGGAAGTTGAGGCTTCTTCACCTTTTTTCAGACCACCAATCATGCAGACTTGTGTAACGTCATTCACACGGTGCTTAAATGGATGTCTCTGACCTCACTATTTCAAAGCATAGGAACTGTCTCCACTGTCGTGTTTGTCGCAGCTGAACTGATAGACTTTGTTATGACTCCAATATTTTGTCTGGACGTCGAACTCTTGGCTTTTGAATGGATGGACATAATTTCTTTTTAAAGTTATGAACATTGTATGGCATCTTTCACATTTTAAGATGTTTATAAGGTATATTTTAAAGCTATTAGGAAAAATGTAGAAAACATGCCATATCAAGACCATACTGTTTGTGTAAATACTGTATATTCATATACAGTATACTGAAAGACTCAAAGCAAGAAGGAATTCTTATCAGCAGACCAATATGTGAGAACAAAATTATATTGTACAGTCACATGAAAAAGTTTGGGCACCCCTATTAATGTTAACCTTTTTTCTTTATAACAATTTGGGTTTTTACAACAGCTATTTCAGTTTCATATATCTAATAACTGATGGACTGAGTAATATTTCTGGATTGAAATGAGGTTTATTGTACTAACAGAAAATGTGCAATCCGCATTTAAACAAAATTTGACCGGTGAAAAAGTATGGGCACCTCAACATAAAAGTGACATTAACCCCTTCAGCCCCGGGGCACTTTCCGTTTTTGCATTTTTGTTTTTTGCTCCCCTTCTTTCAAGAGCTGTAACTTTTTTATTTTTCCATCAATCTTGCCATATGAGGGCTTGTTTTTTGCGGGACAAGTTGTACTTTTAAATGAAACCATAAGTTTTACCATATGGTGTACTGGA
This sequence comes from Anomaloglossus baeobatrachus, assembly GCF_048569485.1. Taxonomy (NCBI): domain Eukaryota; kingdom Metazoa; phylum Chordata; class Amphibia; order Anura; family Aromobatidae; genus Anomaloglossus; species Anomaloglossus baeobatrachus. The sequence continues at coordinate 217,259,671 of NC_134353.1, forward strand.
AAACAGCAATAAAATTCCAAGTGAGGGAAAACTGCAAAAAAAGTGTGATGGCACAATAGTTTTTGGGATGTTTTATTCACCGTGTTCACTATATGGTAAAACTGATGTGTGGGTATGATGCCTGAGGTCGGTGTGAGTTTATAGACACCAAACATGTATAGGCTTACTTGTATCTAAGGGGTTAAAAAAATTCAGAAGTTTGTCCAATAAAAGTGGCGTACATTTTGCGCCATTTTCCGAAATCCGTAGCGTTCTCATTTTTTGGGATCTATGGCTCAGTGACAACTTATTTTTTGCGTCTCGAGCTGACGTTTCTAATGGTACCATTTTTGCGCAGATGCTACGTTTTGATCGCCTGTTATTGCATTTTGCGTAAAACTTGCGGTGACCAAAAAACGTAATTTTGGTGTTTGGAATTTTTTTGCCACTACACCGTTTACCAACCAGATTAATTGATTTTATATTGTAATAGATCGGGCATTTCTGAACGCGGCAATACCAAATCTGTGTATATTTATTTATTTTTTAACCCTTTAATTTTCAATGGGGGAAAGGGGGTGATTTGAACTTTTAGTTTTTTTTTTTTTTTTTTATTTTTTAAAACTTTTTTTTAACTTTTTTTTAAATTTTACTAGTCCCCCTAGGGGGCTATAGCAATCAGCAATCCGATCGCTATTATCTATCTGCTGATCACAGCTGTACAGCTGTAAACAGCAGATTCAGTCACTTTTGTTTTCACCCTGCTCCCGGCCGGGTGAAAACGAAAGTAAAACGTCATAGCTGCAGGCATCATCACATGACCCTGTGCTACGATGGCAACCCCCGAAAGTCACGTGATCACTCACGTGACTTCCGGTGGGGGCGGCGGTAAGTAAAAAACATGGCCGCGCGCATATGCATCTCGCTGCCAGACTTTGGCAGCGAGATGTAAGGGGTTAATGTTCCGGGTGGAATGCGATTCCACTCGGAACATGTAGGTACACATGTCATGATAACAGCTGATATGTGCGCCGATCCCCGCCGCCTGCCCGTGGCAGGGGGCGGGGCTTAACGGGACACACTCCATGACGGATATATCCGTCCATGGTCGTGAAGGGGTTAATATTTTGTAGATCCTCCTTTTGCAAAAATTACATCCTCTAGTCGCTTCCTGTAGCTTTTAATGAGTTCCTGGATCCTGGATGAAGGTATATTTGATCATTCCTGTTTACAAAACAATCCCAGTTCAGTTAAGTTTGATGGTCGCTGAGCATGGACAGCACGCTTCAAATCATCCCACAGATTTTCAATGATATTCAGGTCTGGGGACTGGGATGGCCATTCCAGAATATTGTAATTGTTCCTCTGCATGGATGTCTGAGTAGATTTGGAGCGGTGTTTTGGATCATTGTCTTGCTGAAATATCCATCCCCTGCGTAACTTCAACTTCATCACTGATTCTTGCACATTATTGTCAAGAATCTGCTGATACTGAGTTGAATCCATGCGACTCTCAACTTTAACAAGATTTCCGGTGCCGTCATTGGCCATACAGCCCCAAAGCATGATGGAACCTCCACCAAATTTTACTGTGGGTAGCAAGTGCTTTTCTTGGAATGCCGTGTTTTTTTGTCTCCATGCATAACACCTTTTTGTATGACCAAACAACTCAATCTTTGTTTCATCAGTCCACAGGACCTTCTTCCAAAATATAACTGGCTTGTCCAAATGTGCATTTGCATACCTCAGGCGACTCTGTTTGTGGCATGCTTGCAGAAACGGCTTCTTTCGCATCACTCTCCCATACAGCTTCTCCTTGTGCAACGTGCGCTGTATTGTTGACCGATGCACATTGACACCATCTGCAGCAAGATGAAGCTGCAGGTCTTTGGAGGTAATGTGTGGATTGTCCTAGACTGTTCTCACCATTCTTCTTCTCTGCCTTTCTGATATTTTTCTTGGCCTGCCACTTCGGGGCTTAACAAGAACTATACCTGTGTTCTTCCATTTCCTTACTATGTTCCTCACAGTGGAAACTGAGACAACTTTTTGTATCCTTCCCCTGAACAACTATGTTGAATAATCTTTGTTTTCAGATCATTTGAAAGTTGTTTTGAGGAGCCCATGATGCCACTCTTCATAGGAGATTTAAATAGGAGAACAACTTGCAAGTAGCCACCTTAAATACCTTTTCTCATGATTGGATACACCTGCCTATGAAGTTCAAAGCTCAATGAGGTTACAAAACCAATTTAGTGCTTCAGTAAGTCAGTAAAAAGTAGTTAGGAGTGTTCAAATCAAGAAATTGATAAGGGTGGCCATACTTTTGCACCTGTCAAATGTTGTTTAAATGCGGATTGCACATTTTCTGTTAGTACAATAAACCTCATTTCAATCCAGAAATATTACTCAGTCCATCAGTTATTAGATATATGAAACTGAAATAGCTGTTGCAAAAACCCACATTGTTTTAAAGAAAAAAGGTTAACATTAATAGGGGTGCCCAAACCTTTTCATATGACTGTATATATGTGCAGCAGATTTATTTTCATTAAAAGTATTCTAGATTGTTGCGGTCCATTTAGATTGATACCAGTCTGTTGACTTTCTGTTAACTATATTGTTATGATCTGGTAACCGTGGACGATCACAACAAAGCATATTAGTTGGGAAAAAACAAAACCACAAGAGTAGTTGGAAACTGAGCTGACCGCAATCCCCTACCTATCAGACAACACTAGAAGTAGCAGTGGGATGTTCCTAACACACCTAGACACCTCGTCACTGCCTGACAAACTTGCTACACCATAAAGATAGAAATGAAGAATCCTAACTTGCCTCGGAGCAGTCCCCAAAGAAATAGCAAGCCCCCAACATGCAACAATGGTGATGTAAGAACTCACAATACACAGAAAATATAGATTAGCAAAGGTGAGGCCCGACGTACTAGATATAACAGGACAGGACAGATAACTGATTGCGGCCAGCAAAAAACCCTGCAAAAAACACCAAACTCCTGATAGGAAGAAAAAACTGAGACCACATGGTCTCTCCCCTACTATATCAGGTACTCTTGTGCCAAAAACTGCAGACAGAACTGCAGATATAATGGGAAGGAACAAAATCACAGAACAAATAATGTTCAAGTGCAAATAATCCAAACATAAACAGGGAGCAAGCTCCCTTTCTTGCTGGAGGAACTGCTCTGCTTAAAGAAGCAGAAAGACAGATTCTCACATACAAGAAACCAAACACAGAACCAAATGGAATAAGCAGAAACAACCTTAAATGCAACTTCAGCAATTAAGCATAGAAACTAGCAAACGTATCTGCAGTAGATTCAGGCACAGAAGAAATGGGAGAAACTGAAGGGAAAACTCCCAGACATCTTCAGAAGCAGGCAAGAAGCACCAATACCGGCGGCCGCCAGGCAGAAAATGCTCTCCTACATACACTAGGCTGATTTGCAATAGGATTTCCTAGATTCCCAATTAACTCAAACACCTGTCTGGGTCACAGATTCAGACTTCAGCTTCATCACCATTACTGGCCAAAAAAGGGAGCTCCACACCAGCACCCACTCGGATGACATTCACAACACTATATACTGCTTTGACCATGCACTACTCAGAACTTCTTGCCTGCTAAGCCTGTGTTTCTGAACAGTGTTTTGTGCCATTGGTGGGGATCTCAAGGCCTAGGTTCCATGACTTCTGATTTGTATGCCCTAATGTCTGCCTAGAATTCTATACTTTGAAATGCTATTTGCTGGCCATCAGGAGTTATCAGGAACGAGTCTGGAAATATGACCTTAGAATCCAAAGAATAATTATTTAGAACCACAATACATCCTTGTGCTTGAAATCCCCTCATGTGAATCATTTGCACCTAAGCAGCAGAGAAAAAAATCTTTAATGGGTTCTTAGAGCCAAAGTTACAGCTCATTTCAGCATTAAAATGTATTTATTCTCAAATTTTTTAAGTTTTTGTGATTCACATTGTCTAAGGGGTGCTTTACACGCTAAGACAACGCTAAAGCGATGTCATTGGAGTCACGGAATTTGTGACGCACATCTGGCCGCGTGTAACACCTATCAGCGATTTTAAATCATCGCAAAAGTGTTCACAATCGCTAATCGGTGACATGCCCTCCTATTTCCAATTATCGTTGCTGCTGCAGGTACGATGTTGTTCGTCGTTCCTGCAGCAGCACACATCACTATGTGTGACACCGCAGGAACGAGGAACCTCACCTTACCTGTGTCCGCTTGCAATGAGGAAGGAAGGAGGTGGGTGGGATGTTACGTCCCGATCATCTCCGCCCCTCCACTTCTATTGGGCGGCCGCTTAGTGACGTAGCTGTGACGCTGAACGAACCGCCCCCTTAGAAAGGAGGCGGTTCACCGGTCACAGCGACGTCTCTGGGCAGATAAGTAGTGTGACGGGTCCGGGCGATGTTGTGCACTACGGCCAGTGATTTGCTCGTGACGCACAACCGATGGGGGCGGGAACGCATGCTAGCGATATCGGTAACGATATCGCAGCATGTAAAGCGGCCTTAAGAGTGTAAAGGACTTTGTAGTAGCCTGTACTGTCTATGAAAAAAGATGAGATTTCCTCAGAGACCTCCAAGGTTTCACCTTCCAAATCCAATGTTTGATCATTCTAGAATTCACATTTCCAATCATTGCTATCATAGCTGTAACTAAGTGCTGTTAATTTGGTTTTCCAGTTTTGGAAAACCATTGCCCTCCAGCTTAAGTTTGTTTTAAAATGACAAACTGTGCTTGACGTCATGTCCTGTTGACAGCTCTGCAGTCAATAGCTGAGCTTTGTGAGTCTGAGCGGCTCATGCCTTCAACTCTGGTAGAGTGACTGAGCTCAGCTAGTTATTGGCTGTAGTGCTGTTGATGTTCCGTCAGCACTGCAGACAATTATATGCACCAAGAGCAGTGGTGGTGGCTCACTGCTGGACTTGGGAAGATTGAGTCAAGCTTTGTTTTTTTTTTAAACCATACTTTTCCTGGAGGACAGGGGGTTTCAAAATCTAGAAAACCTTCTGTAAACAAGCACTCCCATGAAACTTTCTCTCCTCTTAATATATTGCAGTCATGATATTATATAGCACTGTGTACTTACAAATGCTCATTTTGCCCTTCTACCCAGTTAATTCTTCTCTTTCCCATTAGGTCTATGACATTGCATGATTAAAAACAAATGAACTAAATTCTTGAAAGCTCTATGTAGAAACAGGAAGTCCATTTTCCATGACTGAGTCATCACTTTAAAAGTCAATGGCTAAATGTCTAAATAATATAATGATTGCAATATATTAAGAGGATAAAATCTTTGATGGGAGTGGTGTTCTTGGACACTTAGAGAGAAACATTCCAATAGTTTTTACAAGCCACTAAACTCTAAAAAAATGTAAAGAATGAGTGGCAGATTTTTTTTTAGTTTGATTGGAAAGACATTGGTCCAGAGAATAATACTTGGCAGCCTGTACATAACATTGATCCAACACATTTTTATAGATCTTTATTTTATTTTATCTTTATTTCTTGGGTATACCTAAAATGAGGGGATGTTAGGTGAAAAGAAATAGGATACTTTTCGTGCAGATGCATAGCAGCTTTTTAATCACTGATAGGAAGTATGTTGAGAGATGGTGATATCATCCCCTCATATGTGCAATTATTATTAAAATTATTATTATTATTTATTATTATAGTGCCATTTATTACATGGCACTTTACATGTGAAAAGGGTATACATAGTAGGGGCAAGTACAATAATCATAAACAAAACAAAGCACAGATTGGTACAGGAGGAGAGAGGACCCTGCCCGCGAGGGCTTAGTCTACAAGGGATGGGTGAGGATACAGTAAGTGACGGTAGAGATGGTCGTGCGATGCCATAGCAGACTGAGGGTTATGGCAGGTTGTAGGTTTGTCAGAAGAAGTTGGTCTTCAGTTTCCTTTTGAAGCTTGTCAAGGTAGGCGAGAGTCTGATATGTTGTGGCAGAGCATTCCAGAGTATGAGGGATGCATGGGAGAAATTTTTGATGCAGTGCTGGGAAGAGGAGATGAGAGGGGAGTAGAGAAGAAGATCTTGTGAAGATCGAAGGTTACGTGCAGTTAAGTACCGGTAGACTAAGTCACAGATGTAAGCAGGAGACAGGTTGTGGATAGCTTTGTAGGTCATGGTTAGGGATTTGAACAGGACCTGTTGGGTAATTGGAAGCCAGTGAAGGGATTGGCAGAGAGGAGAGGTTAAGAGGTAGTGGGGGGGACAGGTGAATTAGTGTAAAATAGATTGTAGTGATGCAAGACTGTTAGAAGAGAGGCCAGAGAGCAGGAGGTTGAAAAAGTCCAGGTGGGAGATAATAAGGGCATGTACTAGGGCTTTGCAGCTTTTTGGAAAAGGAATGTATGAATCCGGAAAATAATTTTGAGTTGGAGGTGGCAGGAGGTGAAGAGGGCTTGGATGAGTGGCTTGAAAGAGCAGAGTCTACAGTCACTCCCAGGCAGCAAGCACATTGGACTGGAAAGTGTGAGCAGCCATTGAATTTGATGGATAGGTCAGTTGGCGGGGTTGAGTAGGGAGGAGGAAAGATAAAAAATTCTGTTTTGTCCATGTTCAGTTCCAAAAATCGGGCAGAAAAAAAGAATGAATTAGAAGACAGACATTGTGGGATTTTGGTTATTAGGGAGGTGATGTCAGGTCCAGACAGGTAGATTTGCGTATCATCAGCGTAGAGGTGATACTGAAAGCCGTGGGACTCTATGAGCTGTCCCAGGCCAAAGGTATAGATGGAGAACAGCAGTGGTCCAAGAGCTGAACCTTGGGGAACACGGACAGATTGGGGGAGAGATGAGGAAGTGGTGTGAGAGTGGAAGACACTGAAAGTCCAATGTGTTAGGTATGAGGAGTACCAAGACAGCGCCCAGAGACGAAAGAATCTGTAGTAGGAGTGAGTGGTCCACTATCTCAAAGGCAGAAGACAGGTCCAGGAGGAGGAGGACAGAGTAGTGTCTCTTGGCTTTCGTGGTTAGTAGGTGGTTGGTGACTTTAGTTAGGCCAGTTTCAGTGGAATGATGCAGGCGGAAGACAGATTGTAGCTGGTCAAAGAGGGAGCAGAGAGAGCTATGAAGACAATTCAAAATTGACATGCAATTACAACAGTTTTGAAGTGTAGGGGAGAAGTGTTCTGGGGCGATAGTTTGACATAGAGGAAGGGTAAAGGGAGGGCTTTTTGAGCATGTGTGTGATGGAGGCATGTTTAAAGCATGAAAGGAATACAATGGTTGTTAGTGATAGGTTGAAGAGATGGTTTAGGGATTACTCAATCACTTAAATCTATTCACGATGCATTACTAACTCCAATTAACCAAATGTCAGAACATTTTTTGTGCTATTTAAAGCATAACCGACCTGACACCAGGTTATGCTGTCCTTATATAGGACTGCACAGTATCATTCCAGTTCTTCTTAAAAACCATATTGACTTTGCTGAACAGTTAGATGGATACTAAATTTAAATGTAAAGAGAATTGTATACTGACCAATTCATGCAATGCATTTTGAATTATTCATACAGACAGAACAGACCTAAGTGTACTCATAAGAAACATTGCTAAGGTGATGACATGCATTTGAAATAAGTCAAAAACATAAAATGTGTAATTGAGCAGATTAGATAAAATATTTACAGGACTGCACTGCCAGGAAATTTACAACATCACAAAATATATTTTATTCATCAGTGAAAGATTTTCAGCTTTTTCCTTGTTTTGCAAGGGTGTGGAAAACTGTGTATGGACCTTGTGCCAATGACGTACATTGACTGGCAGGATTAGTGCTCAATGCTATGCTTGAGCGCCTTACTTCTGCTATGCACTTATCTTCTATTGTGCCAAAACCTAAGAGTCATACTGTTACCCCTGACTTCAATCATCTGGCTCTTGTTGTCATAATTTCTGCCAGTACCATGGGCCAATATAATCATATTGGCATAATGACATGTCTTAGGAATGAATGGCAAGGTAATTACATTCATATTGTATCATGCTAAGAATCAAAGTTTATGAGGCTTTATTATAAGTTGAAGATAAGTTGTGGTGCCAAAATGATACACCAACCATCAGGTTTATATTAAAGAGGTATAATGATGACATAAGGTATAGTCAAATCTATAGTTGCATCTCATTGAAATTGACATACGACAGAGTTTAAGATCTTAACTTTTTTTACCTTCATCTGAAATCCCAGATTTGTGAAAAGTACTTGCTACTCATTTTAATTGAATATTTCCCGCACCATGTACATATCTCAAGTTGACTTTACAAACATGACTATTGTGGGATCACGTGTGAGGTGCATTCTCTAAGCTGTAGGTCAAGGTGAGCAGCAATGACTGGAGATAATGAGGAAAAGGACAGCACATGGAACAGTGAGGACCAAGGGATGTAAGGACAGCAGATTGACGAGCAAATCCAGAACCACTACGTAACCAGCAGAGAAGTATATGCAGTCCAGAATGTGCAACTGAGTTATGGGAGTGATGAATAATATCTGGATCTTTTTTGTGCTGCCCCTCTGGTATAAGGATGATGAATCCACAATCATGAGAGTTATTATCAGCTGTGGTTTATTTCTACGTGTTTCAAAGCCTACAGCACCTTCTTCATCAGGTAAAGGCTACATTGGCTTCTTCCTGATGAAGAAGCCAGTGTAGGCTTTGAAAAGCAAAAAATAAACCACAGCTGATAATAACTCTCGTGATCGTGGACTCATCATCCTTATACCAGAAAGGCAGCGCAAAAAAGATCCAGATATTATTCATCACTCTCATCCTCCTCGCCTTTGGATCTGCAGCACCCTTTCATTTTTTGTGCATTAATATTCCCACCAGGTGAGCACACTTATTATGTCTTCTATCCTCCATACTACCGGATAAGACTCTATGCACTTTTTTTTCCCCAGCACATTCTCTTGATTCTTACAACTGAGATGTGGTTAATAGCAGAAACATGAGTGACTTACAGCAAGGACATGGTTAATATTAGAGACGTACAGATTATGTATTCAGAAACATGCATAAGGGATACAGTTAATAGCAAAGAAGTATATGCAATTAAGTATGGGGTCCCTTCTGTACTATTGATCATAAAAAAACAGGTTTTCATGTATCCTTTAATAAGATGTATAGTAGAGGGGCTACAAGGACACTAACCTTCAGGAAGGTGTGAATTTTCAACACTAATAGATGATCTTACTTCAATCGGATAATCTTCTGAGATATAAAAGTACACAAAGAAAATGAGACCCTTTTATAAGCATCCTGAAGTTTTGTGCAAAATACAGTCAGGGCCAGAAATATTTGGACAGTGACACAAGTTTTATTTTAGCTGTTTACAAAAACATGTTCAGAAATACAATTATATATATAATATGGGCTGAAAGTGCACACTCCCAGCTGCAATATGAGAGTTTTCACATCCAAATCGGAGAAAGGGTTTAGGAATCATAGCTCTGTAATGCATAGCCTCCTCTTTTTCAAGGGACCAAAAGTAATTGGACAAGGGACTCTAAGGGCTGCAATTAACTCTGAAGGCGGCTCCCTCGTTAACCTGTAATCAATGAAGTAGTTAAAAGGTCTGGGGTTGATTACAGGTGTGTGGTTTTGCATTTGGAAGCTGTTGCTGTGACCAGACAACATGCGGTCTAAGGAACTCTCAATTGAGGTGAAGCAGAACATCCTGAGGCTGAAAAAGAACCCGTTCACAACATCAACTGAAGTCCAGAACACTCTCAGTGAAGTAGGTGTATCTGTCTCTAAGTCAACAGTAAAGAGAAGACTCCATGAAAGTAAATACAAAGGGTTCACATCTAGATGCAAACCATTCATCAATTCCAAAAATAAACAGGCCAGAGTTAAATTTGCTGAAAAACACCTCATGAAGCCAGTTCAGTTCAGCTCAGTTCTGGAAAAGTATTCTATGGACAGATGAGACCAAGATCAACCTGTACCAGAATGATGGGAAGAAAAAAGTTTGGAGAAGAAAGGGAACGGCACATGATCCAAGGCACACCACATCCTCTGTAAAACATGGTGGAGGCAACGTGATGGCATGGGCATGCATGGCTTTCAATGGCACTGGGTCACTTGTGTTTATTGATGACATAACAGCAGAAAAGAGTAGCCGGATGAATTCTGAAGTGTACCGGGATATACTTTCAGCCCAGATTCAGCCAAATGCCGCAAAGTTGATTGGACGGCGCTTCATAGTACAGATGGACAGTGACCCCAAGCATACAGCCAAAGCTACCCAGGAGTTAATGAGTGCAAAAAAGTGGAACATTCTGCAATGGCCAAGTCAATCACCAGATCTTAACCCAATTGAGCATGCATTTCACTTGCTCAAATCCAGACTTAAGACGGAAAGACCCACAAACAAGCAAGACCTGAAGGCTGCGGCTGTAAAGGCCTGGCAAAGCATTAAGAAGGAGGAAACCCAGCGTTTGGTGATGTCCATGGGTTCCAGACTTAAGGCAGTGATTGCCTCCAAAGGATTCGCAACAAAATATTGAAAATAAAAATATTTTGTTTGGGTTTGGTTTATTTGTCCAATTACTTTTGACCTCCTAAAAGGTGGAGTGTTTGTAAAGAAATGTGTACAATTCCTACAATTTCTATCAGATATTTTTGTTCAAACCTTCAAATTAAACGTTACAATCTGCACTTGAATTCTGTTGTAGAGGTTTCATTTCAAATCCAATGTGGTGGCATGCAGAGCCCAACTCGCGAAAATTGTGTCACTGTCCAAATATTTCTGGACCTAACTGTATATACCCTGTGGGAATACACAAGATAGAAATAGGAGGAAACAACTATGGCTAAAGAAAGCTGTAAGGGGCGCAATAAATGACAAAAAGAAAGCGTTTAGAGAATTGGAGCAAGAGGGTAGTGATGAGGCATTAAATAATTATGGAGAAAAATTTGTGTAAAAAGCACAATGCAGAGACTGAGGCAAAGAGACTTATTAATAAAGAAAGAAAAAAAATAATCCAAAATTCTTCATTTACATAAACAGTAAGTAACTCAAAAAATGATAGTGTTAGCTCTCTCAAAAATAGTTTGGGGGAAATGGTGGAAGAGGATCAGGAATAGGACAATCTGCTAAACAGTTTTCTCTGCAGTATTTATACAAGAAGATCCCATGACAAATGACATGATCAGGTAGACCAGAAATTCTCCATTAAATGTCACCTGTTTAACCCAGCAGGAAGTACGGTGCTGCCTTAAAATCACTAAAGTAGACAAATCACCAGGTTCAAATGGCATACACCTTAGAGTTCTACAGTAATAAAGTACTGTGATAGTAAAACCGTTAGTTTTCATATTAACAGGTTCAACAGGGTCTGTATCACAGGACTAGTACATAGCAAATGTGGTGCCAATATTCAAAAAGGGGACAAAATTGGAGCCTCGTAATTATAGACCGGTAAGTTTAACCTACTTGGTTAAAATCCTTGATGCTTTCCTCAGAGATGCTATCCTGGAGTATCTGAAGAAGAATAATCTCATGACCCAGTATCAACATGGGTATGTGAGGGATTGGTACTATCAAACTAATCTGATCAGCTTCTCTAAGGAGTTCCAGATTTTACCAGGGAGACATAGTGGATGGTGTCTATTTGGACTTTTCAAAGGTGATTGATATGGTGCCACACAAAAGGTTGGTACATAAAATGAGACAAATGGGACTATGGGAAAATATGTGTAACTTGGTTAGCAACTGGTTTAGTGATAGGAAACAAAGGGTGGTTATTAATGGAATACAGTCAGTTTGGGTCACAGTTATCAGTGGAGTACAACAGAGGTCAATATTGGACCCTCTTCTTTTTAACTTATTTATTAAAGTAGAATGTAGAAAATAGGATGTAATGTTATTAACAAGTGTGTTTTAAAATATTTAAGATTTTCATGAAGCTTGTCTTGTTTATGATGTTAGCATTCTAAGGGATTGTTCACACACTGTATAAAATGGACATGTGCTATTCAATATTTTATCTGATAGCACTTAGACCAATGTTACACTATGGGACAGTGCCAATGAAAACTTTTTTCTCATATCGATTTTGCATGAGAAAAAAAGTGCAGCATACTGTGAGTGGGAATGCAATTCGAAAAGGGTGCACCTGTTCACATCTATGGATCTGTGAAAATCAACAGACTGCACTTGGATGATATCCAAGTCCAATTTCCCCGGACTTACAGGATGGAGGAGATGGAGAAATTTTATGCTCCCATCTTCTCCTCACCTATGCTATGATTCTCTCAGGTGAGAAAATCAGATCACACTAAGCTAACACTCTGATCAAACTCTGATCAGAGTTTGAGTGAGTGTCGTGTGACAATTCAATTACTTATCGTGATGGGGCACTCACCTTGCTTGCTTCATCGAGGTAGCAATAAGAATACAAACCATTCAGAAGTTCAGTCTGTTTATTAAAACTGATACACATCATAAATCTGAATTTCAAGTCCGTTTACCCTCAGGAGGTTTGGCAAACTTCCACATACACCATCTTTAGTCAATCTCAGCAAACCTCTCTCTCAGAGATTCCTTAAGGAAGTGTAGCAACTTCCACACACAGACTGACATGTTCCAAACAAGGAGTCTCATAAAGATATAATAGACACACCCATGGGTGGAGGTATGTGGATGGCCAGACCCATCCATCTCTCCAGCTATCCATAAACCTGGCCCTTGAACTCCTTAATAAAGCTCATGGCACTATGGGTGCCAGAGTAGACATTCCAGGTTTACATCCAAGAGGACAAGCACAATGTAGCCGGTCGCCATCTTACATTCATTTACATATTAAATCTGATTCCCTCGCAGAGAGAATATACACTCATGTGACCCCGGCCTAAAGAATAGGCTAGTCTAGCCCATACTTGCTTGCTTTGTACAACTACAAAATATTAAATACATAATCTTCCACGTACCTTGTGAATAGTGATGAGCAAATCTGCTGAAATTTAAATTAGTCACTTTGCTCCAATTTGGGCAGGAAATTGAATAGACATCAAAATTACTGGATGCAAATTGAATGTTTATATTGACCCAGAACATAAAAAACATGGGGTGAAAAAGAAATACTCACCTGTCCTAATGCTGCAGAGCCCTCTCCGATTATCCATCATTTTTACAAGGCACCAGTTAGGCTTCATATTCCACAATGTCCTCAAAGCTTTGTCAGTGCTTTGAAATTACCTTTCTATGATGGGACCCTGACCTAATGTTTAGCAATCATATCTCTACCAGGACAAAAGCCTACAGATTGAAAGTGCAGGTAGGATCCAGCAATACCTAAAAACAGCCTTTGGGTAGGTTTACATAAGCGGTTAAAAAAATCATCAGCATTTCATCCAGAAAGTGTGGACAATTTTTTTCTGCAACCATTTTTTAAAACAACAGTCATTGATTTTTGGAGCTCCCTCTGGTGGTATGGTAGTGAAGCTAACTATGAGTCTGTGACTCAGACAGGTTTCGGCGTTAATTGGCAATTAAGGAAGTCCTATTGCAGACAAGCATGTATATAGGAGAGCACTTTTTGCCGTGTTGGCGACGGTTGAATTTTCCTAAGTCTCTGAACCTGGCTTGGAGTTCTGTCTTTCCCTGTTTTCCTGTGCAAAACTTCTGCTGATAAGTTTGCAAGCTTTTGCTTTGCTTCCTTGTTTACACCTTAGAGTGTTTGCTTTGTTTTGAATCTGTTTTCTTGCAGGTGAAGATATGCTTTTCTAGTTTGGTGAGCATGGGGGATCCCCCTTTGCTAGCTCTTCTGCAAGAAAAGGGAGATTCTCCCTGTCAAACTTGATTATTTGCACTTTTGTATTTTTTGTGTTATTTTTGGTATTTTGTCTCTCCCATTATTTACAAGAGTACCTGATATAGTGGTGGTGAGGTCGTTCGACTTCCAGGGCCATTTTTTACTATCAGGTATTTTTCTGAAGGGTTTTTGTACTGACCGCAATCAGTTTCCTTTTCTTTCCTTTGTATCTAGGTAGTTGGGCCTCGCCTTTGCTAAATCTATTTTTCCTATCTGTGTATCGTGTTTTCCTACATCACCATAATCTTTATATGTCGGGGGCTGGCTATTCCTTTGAGGACTTCTCTGAGACAAGGTAGATTTCCCCATTTCCATCTATGAGGTGTAGCTAGTTTCTCCGGCTGTGACATGGCAGCTAGGTGTCTAGGAATGCTCCACGGCTACTTCTAGTGTGGGCTGATAGTTAGGGGATTACAGTCAACTTAAGTTCCAACTACTCTTGTTTTTCTTGGTGTTTTTTCTACTAATGGGAGTTTTTTGTAGTCTTCCACGGTTACTGGATCATAACACTAGTGCCTTCAAACAGATTTAAGCAAATGTGAACAGATACAAAGTGCTGAAAGCTACACCTTGTTGTGACTATTGCTCACACAGAAATTGGCCAATTTGTGCACTAAGCACCCCAATTTTAGTAGTTTATATGGCAGTAATTTGGTTCATTTAAATATTCAATGTTTGCATACATCTTGATGCACATAGTGTGCTGCTACAGTCTTTGATATATATATATATATATATATATATATATATTGTTCTTGACAAAATCCTCTGAAGATGTAAAATTGACGATAGTATGGTATCACTGATAACTATGTATCTTTAGATCTCTTTATATCCACTCTAGCTGATAGTCCTACTGAACAGACTGCTAGAATTTGTATTATAGTAAGAAAAAAGCAGCTAAGTAAAGAAAAACAAGTGGCCATCATTACTTTAAGAAATGAAGGACAGTCAGTCCGAAAAATTGGGAAAACTTTGCAAGTGTCCCCAAGTGCAGTGGCAAAAACCATGAAACGCTACAAAGAAACTGGCTCACATGAGGACTGCCCCAGGAAAGGAAGACCAAGAGTCACCTCTGCTGCGGAGGATAAGTTTATCTGAGTCACCAGCCTCAGAAATCACAGGTTAACAGCAGCTCAGATTAGAGACCAGATCAATGCCACACAGAGTTCTAGCAGCAGACACACCTCTAGAACAACTGCTAAGAGGAGACTTTGTGCAGCCGGCCTTCATGGTAAAATAGCTGCTAGGAAACCACTGCTAAGGGCAGGCAACAAGCAGAAGAGACTTGTTTGGGCTAAAGAACACAAGGAATGGACATTAGACCAGTGGAAATCTGTGTGAAGCAGAAAAGGTGAACAGATGGACTCTACATGCCTGGTTCCAACTGTAAAGCATGGAGGAGGAGGTGTGATGGTGTGGGGGTGCTTTTCTGGTGACACTGTTGGGGCTTTATTCAAAATTGAAGGCATACTGAACCAGCATGGCTACCACAGCATCTTGCAGCGGCATGCTATTCCATCCGGTTTGCGTTTAGTTGGACCATCATTTATTTTTCAACCGGACAATGACCTCAAATACACCTCTAGGTTGCGTAAGACTGTTGGAAGACCATTTATGGTGACTACCTCTTGAAGCTCATCAAGAGAATGCCAAGAGTGTGCAAAGCAGTAATCAAAGAAAAAGGTGGCTACTTTGAAGAACCTAGAATATAAGACTTATTCTCAGTTGTTTCACACTTTTTTGTTAAATATTTCATTCCAAATGTGTTAATTCATAGTTTTGATGCCGTCAATGTGAATCTTACCCAGAAATAAATGAGATAGGATGATGAAACTTTACATTTATTCCACATACTCTCCACTGATGTCAACACACTGCTTACATCAGTATTCCAAGTTCTGTAACCCTAGCAAAAAGAAGGATTTTGGTTGTGCCTCAAACCAGGCATCCGTAGCAGCCACCACATTAGAAATGGTGTGAAATTTGGTACCCTTGAAGTGTTTCTTCAGGTTTGCAAACAGATGATAGTCGGAGGGAGCTAGATCTGCTGAATAAGGTGGATGGTCAACCAGCAGGAAGCCCAGCTCTGCCAGTTTTGCCATGGTTGCTTGTGCAGTGTGAGTGGAGGCGTTGTCCTGCAGGAACAAGATACCTTTGGACAGCTTGCCGGTATTTTGGCCTTCAGAATTGCCTTCAATTGGTCCAAAAGTTTAATTTAATACCTTGCATTGATGGTGGAACCCTTTTCAAAGCAGCATACCCTTCTTATCCCAGAACACCTTAGTGACTGATTTTGCACCCTGAACTTCTTTGGATTAGGAGAACCACTGTGCCTCTACTCTTTTGACTGCTCCTTGTTTTAAGGGTCATACAAATAAATCCAGGTCTCATCCATAGTGACCAGCAGGGCCAGACTGGGACTAAAATTCAGCCCTGACATTTGGAGGTGTGCAGACCCACTTCTCGCATGGTGAATGTGTAATATCTTTGTGCACTTGTAGGTTGTGTAACACGATTATATAACATATATTCATGGCTGCGTCCAGTATTACAGCTCAGTCCTATTTATTGCTCTATTTGCTGCTATTTTCCCTACAGAGCTCGGTCTTGCAGATAATGAAGAGGATGCAGATCCCACCATAGATACCACTATGAAAAATACTCGAATGAACATCTGCATCTATTGCTGTGCACAAGTTCAAGCTTTTGAGCATCTTTTACCCACTTCAGGTTTCTAAAACCACCAAGCAGTTAAAAGAAATGACTAGTCCATTCTTCTGGTGTTGTTTACCACTTGGAAGACGCTGTGTACTTTACAATGCAGATCAATGGGAAGGCTCGGGAGATGCCTGGACGTCTTTTGTTGTGTTTTACCATCGCTTTTTCTTAGAAGCGCAGTAAAAAATGTGACAAACACAATGCGAAAAACTAAAAAAAAACAAAGATGGTCAAAAAACAGAAAAAAAGGCCTAGGAAACTACTGTAAAACACAGGAGATGGGTCCGGAAAATATCATCATGGTTTTCAGCATATTTTACTTCCAAAGCTTGGTGGTTCTGCTTGAGTTTAAAATACCTTGTGTGCACATATCCTTAAAGTGGTTTTCCGGTTTTGAAAACCCATTCCCTGGACTGTTTGTTTGAAAAGAAACTGCTTTATTCTCTCTCCCCAGGTCGGCTATTGTCTGCAACGCTGATGTCATGTCACAATGACGGCGTTGCAACCAATGAATTATAGACAGCATACACAACAGCAGTTTATAATTTTTATAACAAAAAGGAAGCATCAGACATCAATAGAATGTGAGCAGTTAGAATCATGTTAGGGGTACTTACATGAATACATCACTAGAACCACCATCAGTACATTAATGCATCCCTGGAATAAAGTTTTAAGGATTTATTGAGGATTTTGTGAGATTATGCTCAGTTTCTGCTAAAAAAATAAATATGAACATACGTATTCAAATTTTCTCTCCAGGACAGGAGACAAACTCTAGTGCAGCGCCACCTATTGGAAGTAGCGATCCTAAAAGTTAAATGTGGATTTCTAACAATCCTTTACATATAACTTAGGATATATATGCCAGATCTGAATCCCAATTTGCAGACACGGTGTTTCGGGGTGCTTGCCCCTCATCAGTGCAAAGTATGAGGTGTCTGATCTGGCTATGAGAAGCTTTGTGGGACCACGGGGGAACACTATTCTCCTTATGGAGACTTTGCAAGCCAGTCTGACTGGATGCTAGTAAGGGGACTTATAGCTGCCACGCCCCTCTGCAAAATATTCAAATTTTCTCTCCAGGACAGGAGACAAACTCTAGTGCAGCGCCACCTATTGGAAATAGCGATCCTAAAAGTTAAATGTGGATTTCTAACAATCCTTTACATATAACTTAGGATATATATGCCAGATCAGAATTCCAATTTGCAGACACGGTGTTTCGGGGTGCTTGCCCCTCGTCAGTGCAAAGTATGGGGTGTCTAATTTACACTGTTTTTGGATAAGAATCTCGCCAAATTCTCCTCATAATCTCAAAGCAAAGTTTTGAATATTTTTACATTTTAACTTAGCCATGAATCTTGTTTTGGGTTGTTAAATATGTACAAGATCAAATCCAGTATCATTACATAAGTGCAGCACCAGAACCACCATCTGTACATGAATGCAGCACCAGAATCAGCATCAGTACATGAATGCAGCGCAAGTCACACACAGTCAGAACCACTCTCAGCACATGAATACAAAGCCAGAACCAAGGTCAGCACATGAATAAAAAGCTAGAACCAAGGTCAGCACATGAATGCAATGCCACAACCACTGTTAGCACATGAATGCAAAGCCAGAACCAAGGTCAGCACATGAATTCAATGCCAGAACCACCGTCAGCACATAAATGTAGCACCAGAACCACCATCAGCACATGAATGCAGAGCCAGAATTACCATTAGTACATGAATAAATAACCAAGCTTAGCCCCGTGTACAATTGTATTGTACAAACCTACAACTCCCAGGATGTCATGAAAAATGGTAAGGAGATGATGGGAGTTGGGAGTTGTTATCAGGCATCATCAGACTGCGGAGCATAAAGGAACCACAGTACTGATGAGATTCAGGCAGTATTATAATTATTTACATGCAGGTACCTTATAGGTGATGTCATCTCAAATCAGAGTTGTTCCTGTGCCTTGTCTCTCCATGTAGTAAAGATGATAAGATGTCGTGTACAGAGCTCGTGTGTCCAGATTTCCCTCTTCTCCACCTTTCACAGCACTTCCCAACATGGCACTCTTAAAAATAAAAGTATCATTATACTGCCTCATACAGGAAATGTCTCCTATTCTGCACTCCTGAAAAATAATTGTAGTGCTTCCTTTACAAAATATCCCCTCCACAAACTGAACCTCTCCATCATATTCCCCCCCACATGGCTGCCCCTCTCCATAATATCCCTGCTTCACACACACACACACAAACACACAAACACACACATGCACACACACATGACACGCACACACACACACACACACACACACACACACGCACACACACAGTTCCTCTCCAAAATATTTCTCCCCACACTGCTCCAGTACAAACCTCCCCTTTACAGACACACATTGCCCATCCGTTTAAAGTACTTCCTCCACTTTCTCTTGCAAAGCTGTGTCCCCTTTCCCATCTTGTGCCCTAATCCCCTCCTCTCACCTGTCGTCCACATAGATAAAACATTTCATCTTCGGCTCCTTGGAGCGCTTACCGGTACCCGACGTGTGTCTGAGTGCCGTGTGATGACGTCAGAAAAGTACTGTCAGCATGACGCTGCCGCACTTCAGGGTCCAGTCACCGCGCTGCACTGATCAGGAAATAGGGAGCAGCGTAGGACTCCCACATCTCGCGAGCCGGATCGAGGCTCGATCTACGTCCACTATCTAATCAGCAGGAGCAGGGAGTGTGAAGCCCAGCAGTCGCCCCAGGGACATCATTCCACCTTCAGGGACGCAACAGGGTCTTCTTTAGTATATATGGCAACAGGTATGTCGGTTTTGTATGATATGTGTCGTGACGCCACTCACGGTTTGCGGTCAGGGATATGGGTGACCGCCACTGCAAATTTAACGAGCGTCTGGGGTTGCTGGAGTCTGCAGTCGGATGGTGTGGCCTCCCGTGAGTGAGGCTGGCCCCAGGGGCTCGGGTGTGTAGAACAACAGGTTCCAGAATAACTGTCTCAGTCCAAAAGTCTTTCAACTGATTTTTACTCACTGTTGATGGTATTGTGAGGTAACCCGGGCGATGCTGAGACAAACCAGGTAGAAACCAGGAGCTCCTTCAGGCCGATCTGAGGGTAACCATTAACTCGCCTTCCTAGCACTTCTTTGTTCAGATAACCCCTGACTTGAAGTGCCGTGGGGTCTATCCAGGGAGTCGCTACTGCCTTTTCTCACTTTTTAGCCCGTTTGCCGGCAGCATGGACCAGGTGAGATGGCTTCAAGCTCTGTCTCCTTATGGGTCCCTGCGTTGCTGCTGAGGCTCGGACTCTGTATGGTTGGTGAGGTACCTCTAGTCCCCTCACCGGCAGGTTTAGCAGATCAATAAATGGACGTCTACTCTAGGGACCTGTTCCCCGTGCATGCCTGGTTACCAGTTATCACCGTACTCGACTGACTCTCTCTCTGTCTTTCTGACTGACTCACTGGTAACCATTCTCCCCCGCGCTAATGGCTACTCCATGTGCAGGGTCTGACTAGTGTGTGCGCGCGTCTGCGTCTCCTAGCAACCGCCGCTCACCACTACCAGACTGGCTCGCTCCACTCCTTTCCTTTCAGCCTCTGCATCTTTAGCTCCCAGCCCCTCCACTACACCCCTTGACAAGAATTGATGGCTAGACCCCTCTAGGGACTGCCCAAGGGTCCCATCTAATGGTGTGAGAGACCTGGTTGCTTTGTGTCTGTGCGTACACACCTCATTCTGGCCTTTAGGATTACCTGGAAGTACTGTCCCAGCATGGGTGCTGTACTCATTGGTGCATGACCAGGTCAGGGGCGCCACATTGGCGGCACAGAGCACGCCACCTCCTGCTCCTGCTGATTTTAGCTGTGCAGCACAGCATGATTGTGCTCAAGGCAAATGCTTCCTGATGTGCATGCTGCAGAGGAGAGAGTGGTTGTAGATCGAGCGGCCAACTACAGGGACCGGCCCACTACAGGGACCGGCACATCTGGAATTTGCCAGACTTGCCCTTTGGCCATTCTGGCCCTGGTGACCAGTCAATCCAGGAAGTTCTTGTCAGTCCAGAAATAGTGGCAAATGGACTGGGAAGTTTTCACTCGCATGCTTCTCCTATCTGTTGTCCAACATTTGGGGACCCACTTTGCAGATAGCGTCCTCATGTCCAAATGTTTATGGATCATGACACAAACACGTTCACAGGAAAGCCCCATGATGTCTCTTATTGCTTTAGCTGAAATTTGTCGATCCTCCAGTATGAGGTTGTGATCTATGGAACAACAATTACTCTCGGTCGTCCAGGACGTTTCTCATCATTGGTGTTCAAGTGGCCAGTTTTAAATTTAGCAACCCATTTCTTAACTGTGGAATATGAAGGGCATTGATCTTCCAATGTCTGCGACATATAATCATGAATATCCTTCATGGACTTTCCTTGCAGAAACAAGAATTGTATCAGTCTTCTGCTCTAAGTTGCTGTGAATATCGCATTAGACTCCGCCATTTTGTTTCCCCGCATGCGTAGAACACTGTTGCCATAAGTAACAAACACAAAATTTTGAAACCATATATTAGACACATAAGGCTTTCATGTCATGTAACATTCGTTACCATAGAAACAAAAAAAGATCACAAAGCCAAAGACTTATCAGCAGCCCCTTGTTTATATGCCTTGTTTACTAGCCCGTTTGTTTAACTGTGTGAAAATTCATTACTAAAACATGGTACATATGGTGCTGCAGGAGTTTATAAAACAGAAAACTTTGGATAGCCATTGACAGAAACCTCTTCAACATCTCCTGTTATGGGTAATCACATTTGAGCAAAATGTTTGTGCCTCTATTTCCCCTCTCCTCTCCATAGAACTTCATGAGCACCAGCTGCCATCTCCTATCACAAAACAAGGAAAGTCTCTATTCCCTAAAGACATATTTTGCCTATGAATTGAGAGTGAAAGCTCAGACCAGGAGGAGAAAGAAGCAGATTTATCCTATTAGATATATTACAGGGTTGATTATAATTACTATCAGTTCATGAAAACAAAATTAAAACAATGGTTACTCTTTACCCCTTCACCCCTGGGCTATTTTTAATTTTTGTTTTTTTGCTGCACTTCTTCAGAGAGCCCTAATTTTTATATTTTTCTGTTAATATTGCCATATGAGGACTTGTTTTTTGTGGGATTCATTGTAATTTTAAATGAAACTATGAGTATTACCATCCAAAAAAATCCAACAAAACCCCAGCAATCCCAAACGATAAATATTACAAAACTTTATTTCACATTTTAAAATTCCATGGTTAGGACTCCATTGAAAGGGAAACAGATGATGTGTTTCGGATCCAAAAGATCCTTACTCATATCTCCAGACTGATTGTGATTGCAAAACAAGTGTGAGTGCACGATTGCTTTGGGGATGTTTTATTCACCTTGTTCACTATATGGTAAAACAGATGTATCACTATGATGCCTCAGGTTGTTACGAGTTCGTAGATACCAAACAAGTATACTTTTACTTTAGAAGTTTGTCCAAAAAATGTGGTGCACTTTTTGCGCCATTTTCTCTAAAGCATAGGTTCTCATTTTTCTGGATCTGGGGCTCAGTGATAGTTTATTTTTTGCGTCTCGGCTGACAATTTTAATGGTACCATTTGCATTTTGCGCAAAATTGCGATGACCAAAAAACATAATTTAGACATTTGGAATTTTTTTGCTGCTACGCCGTTTACCGATTGAACTGTTTACGGGTTTACAGGTTCATTGATTTTATATTTTGATAGATCGGGCTTTTCTGAATGCGGTGATACCAAATTTGTGTATATTTTTTAACTGTTTAATTTTCAATGGGGAGAATGGGGTGATTTGATCTTGGGGTGGGGTGATTTGAGAAAAGTGATTTGAACTTGAACTTTCAAAACTTTTTTTAATTTTTTTTTTATTTTAGTAGTCCCTCTAGGGGAATATAAGGATCAGCTGTCTGATTGCTGATTAATTTCTGTTGATCAGAGCTGCACAGCTCTGATCAGCAGAAATGCAGTGTTGCTGTTAGAGCCACTGCTCTGTCAGCTCTAAAGGCTGCTTTACACGCAGCGACAATGCTAGCAATGTCGCTGGTGAAAGCACCCGCCCTTGTCAGTTGTGCGTCACGGGCAAATCGTTGACGAACAACCTGCGTCCTGCAACAGCAACGATATTTGGGATTAGAACGACGTGTCAACGATCAACGATTTGGTGAGTAATTTTGATTGTTAGCGGTCGTTCGTACGTTTGACACGCAACGACGTCGCTAACAAGGCCGAATGTGCGTCACGAATTCCTTGACCCCAACAACATCTTGTGTAAAGCCCCCTTTACAGGAACTACGTCATGATAGCAACAGGAGTCATCACATGACCCTGTGCTACCATGGCAACAATCGGCTTCCCATGATTGCATCACGGGGACTCTGATGGTGGCGGGGAAAGGTGATTTCCCCGACGTAGCCATTTAAATTGTGCTGTCACATTTTAACAGTATGATCTATGGGGTTAACAGACGTGGATGTATCGAGGATCCACCCGCACCTGTTAGCCACACATGTCTGCTGTTCAAATCAGCAGACATGTGTATGGGTCTCCACCTCAGCAGCCGGTGGTGATTACCCTGACACAATTTAGGACATATCGGTACATCCTTGGTCGTGAAGGGGTTAAGCACATAGAAGATCGTATATCCAATAAAAAATGTCCCAACATTGCTATTTCATTTTGAATTGCTTGGTACTGCAGGACTGAATTTGAGCATAAAAGAACTATATTATTCAATTACATAATGCATTTTGTACTTTATTTTTCTTTTAGAAACACATTTTTTTTGTTTTGAAGAAGCAAAAAAAAACCTCTCCATGTCGGAAAAACATTTTAACTGTGTTTCAGATGTCTGAATAGAAAAGCACTAGAGAAAATGCCTCTGATTATTTATTTAAATAATTATCATTTAAATAAAACTCCATTGACAAAAATGCAGCAAAAATGATGTAAACCAAAGCTCAGATTTGTATGCCACTCACTTCCTGTTGATTGCGCCTTTATCTGAGGGTGGGACGACAGAAGCTGGCGTTGATTGGACATGGGGCTGGTGTGACATCACAACATCACATGAGCCCCGGGTATGCTCGCCCCAGCACCGCTGGAACAGTTCTGGCTGCGGAGGTGAGTATAAGCTTTATTATTTTACCTGGGGGAAACATGGAATCCTTTGGGGTTGTCCTACTGGTGGACAACCCCTTTCACAGTGTCATTTGTTTTTTTTTTTCTTTTCCAGGTTTTCTAATGTAGTTTTGTTGCAGTGCTTTGGATTATTGTCCTGTTGCATGGCCCAATTTCTCCTAAGATTAGCTTTTGATAGATGACCTTACATTTGACTTTTGAATACTTCTTTAAGTCTAAGCTTTGATTTTTTTTGTATGCCAAAAATTAAAATTCATCAGCATTTTTGATCAGATTGTGATTGTAGTATGGCCACTGTGTCAGTTTTTACCAGTAGACTTTGGTCTGAAATTCATCAAATTTCCTCAGATGGAAAATTAAATTGATGGAGGTTTCTCCAGCTTCTCCTAACAATAAGTCCATCAAAAACAGTGCACAGATGGCATCTGAGTAGTGTCCATTTTTTTCCACAGATCAATAGACTTCAGTTGCTAAGTTTGAATCCAAATGCTAATCAAAATCGGACTTTGATTTTGTAACCATCAGTCAGGTTGCCAGAATATACAGACACGTAAACACCTCCATAAACTATAATAGGTATGAGCGCTATTTGTGAAAAACAACGATAGCTCACTTAATGAGCCCTAACCCACAAGTTCTGCAAACCTGCATCATATTCACACACAAATATGGCATAAATAGTCTAAATGATTCTATGAAATAAAATTGCATAGCCCAAATTGTCCCATAACCTACAATGTCCTCAATGCCATTGATGCCACTGGAGTAAGGAGATAGAATACAGATGTTTTAAGCTAATACAACAGAACACAGACTGAACTATTGCTAAGAAGAAAAAAAATGTATTAAACAGCAATTAAAATGATGTCCGATTTATTATTACTGCAAGTGTTAGGAACACTACGTACATATGCTTTGCTAGAATACCTTAAAGACAAGCAAGACTTGGCAAGCTCTGTGCACTGTAGTGTGCACTTCACCTTTTAGTCATAATAATCATTGTCAGTCTCTTAATGAATGCAAACAAATCCACTGCTATGACCCTGACTGTGTGTGTGTAATTTGTATGATTTTAAGAGTTTAGGAATTCCAGTGAGCTGTATGAAACAAGATGCGTGAGTCATCCAAACTCCTGCTCTCCCATCAGTGCTGTGAAAAATGAACAGCATGGCGAGCACAAAGCCAACTGACATGCATCCAGTGTAGCACTACATTTCCCTGCTGGACCTGTCAAGTTGACTGTGGGTGGGAGTGAGGTGGAGCACATCTGGAATTAGCTGATGGAAAATAAACCAGTAAAAAAAAACTGGGGAAAGCTCAAAATATGACCCACCCCTAGGGAAAGAGTCTTAGGTCATTGACAGTTAAATTATAACAGTATTATTATTGTGAAGGAGTACATGAACTATTTGCTTAAGGACAAAGGAAACTGACCTACTATTTCGGGTTGTCAAAATATTCCATATACATTTTATATAAACGGTTTATCCGGGCTATCCTCTCTGAAATTACAATGGACTTTCTTGACAATTTTGATTTACTCCTAGCAGGAGTTACTGGATTTAGAACAGTCATAATTCTGTATTTTTCCATGAATGCTTTTAACAAGGACCAGAAATTAGACTATGTAGATAATTTAGGTATTTGGTAAATGTAGGGCTAAAACTTAAAGGGAACTTGTCACCGGATGTTTATAATACTCACCTAACGGTCGGTGCAGAGCAGACTGGTCGGATGGACGTCTCTGTTCTCCGGGTCCATGCCTCCTCTTTTAGCCAATTTTGTCCTCCTTCTTCTGAAGCTAGTGTGGATGCCGTGCACGCCTGGTCTCGCTTGCAGATGCCCTCTGTTTCTACCAAAATTATATATTGGTTGGTGTTCACACTTCACCACCTCCCCCCTTCTCCACAGGCTTTGCAATCAAGCACCATTTACTTGGGCCTGTTCCGCCTTCATTCATGGACCCTGGTCTGGCACTGTGAGGGTGAGTTCTGACATTGTCCTGGTGTGTGTGGCGTTTGCTGAACATACTGGGACCTGGGCTACCTTTATTTGCATTTGCCTCTCCTTGTGAACTTGGAAGCGGTTTCTGATATGTTACAGGTAAATGTGTTGCTTTTTTATAGTTCTACATTTTTGAATTTGAGTATTAAAATTAAGTATAGTGTATAGTGTAGTCTCCCTATTGAGATTTGCCGTGACGTGGCAGGGGTGGCTCAAAAGGTTGATCAATTGTTTGCTAAAAATCTCATTTTTGTATTGTAGCACAGTTGTAATTTTTTTTGTATTTACACTTTTAATTTTTCGCACACCATTTTGAAACAGTGCTGGCTCACCCCCCTTTTGATTGAAAGGATAGGTAGACAACCTCTGTAGTCTCCCCTGATAAACTGTAGGACACCAACTGATTTGTATAAATTCACTTAATGGTAAATTTAATTTAAATTCTAATAAAAAAAACCAAACAAAACAAAACCTATGGTCCAGTATGTGTACGCAATAAAAGATCCTATGGGCCCTATTCATTATTTTCAATTTATTTAAGTCGGTCATTTTTTTTGCCTTGTGGTATTTGCTGTCATTTTTTGCACTAAATTCTTCAAAAGTGATACACGTGGTTCATGAATTTAGCGTAAAATTAAAAATGCATTTTTGTCTATATTGTTTTTGTGACTTTTTAGTAGAAAAAATCACACAAATGTGCTAAATTGAAAACTACACTTGGAAACCTTAATCCAGACAGGGAATGGAGTAAGATGTGCAAAAATATATGACATTTGGTAAGAATTGCATTTCATCAATCTGTCTAAAACATCTGGATCAATAAAGATAGCGAGCAAAAATACAAAAAATGGACAAAAAAGAAAGAGAACTTAAAAGTGTTGGAAAATATATAGAAAATATGACAGAAATACTAAAACCACAAAAAAAGAACATTATTGGAGAAACAACAATGGGAAATTGGGTCCTATGTGTTTAAACAAAAATACATATGAGGGCTCATGCAGGTGACAGAGACTCAAGGCTGCTTTATACGCAACGACATCGCTAACGAGATGTCATTGGGGTCACGGAATTTGTGACGCACATGCAGCCTCGTTAGCGACGTCGTTGCGTGTGACACGCACGAGCGATAGCGAACGATAAAAAAATACTCACCTAATCGTTGATCGTTGACACATCATTCAAATCCCAAATGTCGTTGCTGCTTTTGGACGCAGGTTGTTCGTCGTTCCTGAGGCAGCACACATCGCTACGTGTGACACCCCAGGAATGACAAACAGCACCGTAACTGCGTCCTCCGGCAACGACTGCTCTCCGCCCCTCCGATTCTATTGGACACCTGCCGTGTGACGTCGCTGTGATGCCGCACGAACCGCCCCCTTAGGGGGCGACGTCGCTGGGAAGGTAAGTCCGTGTGACGTGTACTAGCGATATTGCCCACGACGCACAAACAACGGGGGCGGGCGCGATCGGCAGCGACATCACTAGCGATGTCGCTGGGTGTAAAGTGGCCTAAAGAGAAAAAGACCAAGATACGAAAAAAAATCCAGTATTGTGATCTATTCCAAATTTTGCCATGATGCTCCAAAACCATGATTTTTTGCAGATAAATAAGAAAAAAAATCAATGAAGCATGAAGTGTCCAATTTATCAAGCAGTTATTGGCAAAATTTGTTGCACAACTCATAATCTGGTCCCAAAATGGGGATTTTTGGCATTTTCACAGTGATCTTGGCCAGCTATAACTACTTTTTGAAAAGCTTCGCAGGGGAGGGAACATGGCATCTGTGAAAATTATCATAATTTACAAAATTCCCAAAAGAGTACTTTGAAAAGACAGCTGTGGAAAAACAAGCGCAATAGGGTCTTACCCCAATATGTAAGGGGTGGGGATAGGGGAGTCAAACTACTCACCAAATGTAGTTGTGAGAAGCCACAACTACTATAATCGCATATATCAACCGATCCAGGGCTGCAGCCACCAATATGGTAGATAACAGAGAGCACAAGAGAGAGGTGTTCAATGCCGCGCCAATAGATCACTTCAGAAGATGTTCAGATCAGTGTCACTTTATTGTCATTCAGGTCGACGCGTTTCTGGGGCATCTGCCCCCTTCATCAGGACCACCAGAAAAAGAAATAACATCCAATCTGTCCAGTTTAGACAGTGCATACAATATATAGACATAGTGACGTCATAGGAACATCCCTCAAGAAAAAAAACGAGCGGGAAAGGATGCCACGTTGCAGGTTGTGACGTCCTATCTACCCTTAACATGAAAATACAAAAAATCATCTGAAAGTAGCATATATTAGTTGATGATGAACACATATTTCCTTGTAAAAGGACACAAACCATTTTTCATATTTATACAAAATGAAAGGAAAAAAAAGGAACAACCAGTGTGTAAAAAACATTTCCCTCTATATGTGAGAATCACATTTATGTACGTATAGACCCGTGAGAATCTAACTCGCTTCATGTGCCGGACAAGTAAGCTATCTCCCAGAGAAGGGAGAAGAACCCTCAACCTTATATGTTTATTTCACATCATATGTAATGGAGACACGGCATTATAACCTGCCGCCACAAGTGATTGTATATCTTTCACCCGAAAAATACAGGTGCTGTGCAATAAAGAAAAACTGGAACATTATGAAGAACCGCTTCTGATCAGTGAGTTCAGACCGCAGTTCAACCAAGGGCAAGACCGTGGGAAAAAATAGAAGGGAGCATGCGCCGGAGCCCAGTCCAGATAATGAGCCGGCACAAGTTCACGGGAGGGCAAGAGCGTGGGAACCAAATCCACTACGCATGCTCGGTCCCTATGGGTCTCTGTAACACCGCACCAACAGATTACACCCATATGACCCTAGCTATTTGAATAAAATCCTGATCACACAATGATCAGACTAAAGAATGATTACCACCACAGATCCCAATAGTGATTAGACGTACAACGAAGCCGAGACATGTCTCAGAGCCACCCGTGTGGAACGAACAGGCAGGAGTAAAAACTTCAAACCTAATCCTTAGGTATATAAATATGTAAATATATAAATAGAAGGAGCATTACACATACCCCTACTCAAGACTTAAAGCAGATACATGGGAAGGACATGCATACCAAAATACAAGAAAGAACAGTGAACCCACCAAGGACAAAAAATTAACCAAGTACAGACTAGTCCCAAACCCAGGGCCAAGCAAGAAAACAGAACAGAAAAAATACCCCCGCTGAACTCCACCCGACAATTACAATAACGGGGAAGACCAGGGGTGTAAAGGGGACGCTCATTCGTATATATACTCGGGGAAGAAAAGACACGATCAATGATATATCCAACAAAGACAAACGCTATTTCGCCCACCGGGGAAGCTCACTCCACACCGGTGTAATGAAAAATCGGTCCCCGCAAAGGCACCAAATCCAGCAGCGTGTATAAATATAAAACATGAAATTCTGTCAAACCGGACAAAACACATATGTAGAAATTATATATATATATCTGTACACACAAATACACCTGGTGCAGGTCAGGTGACATAGTTAAAACTTGCAATACATAAGCCATAAATATAACCCATTACAACAATAAAAACAATTAATAACTGTAAATATAATTATAAATATACAGTAAAATTAAACAATAAAAATATATAAAAAATTTTTTTTAAAAACATATATATAAAAAATCAGTGGAACAAATCAGTGACCTCATTAAGGCCATGGGGTTTTAAAGTATTAAGTTTGTAAATCCAGTATGTTTCTTTTTTGTTGAGGGTCTCCATCCTATTCGTAACAAACAACGGTATATGCTCAATCGGGGTAACCTTCAAGGCAATTTTCTTATCATGACAGATAGTGGTATGTCGGGACAAACCATGGAGCATGTACCCTATTCTAATGTTGTGCCTATGAGAGTTAATACGATTATGAAGGGCTTGTGTGGTCCTCCCTACATATCGTTTGTCGCAGTCACATTCAATCAGATAGATGACATAATCTGATTGGCACGTAAGGTGTCCTCGTATAACAAATTCCATACTTCCAGGACTACATCCGAAGCTAACCCGCCCATGCTGGATCGACCTACAGCACAGGCAATTTTTGGTCAAACACTTGTAGGACCCCATGGGTTTATTGGTCCCTACACAGCTCGGTGGACCCCTTAACCTACTAGGGGCCAGATGGTTTTTTATCGTCATGGCCCTACGAAAGGTGACCCCCGGACGGGATGGCAACACTCCCTTAAGGTATGGGTCATTACATATTATTGGCCAGTGTTTCCTTAAAATCCCCTTGATGGCCTCTCCGTCACAGCTAAAAGTGGTTAAAAAATTGGATGAAAAACTCCCATTAGTGGTGGTGTTCACCGTTCTATCAGGCCCATTATTATCAGCACTAGAGCTCACATTTCGCCCTTGAAGTATAGCATCTCGATATGCCTTCTTTACCACCGTAAGCGGATACTTTTTATCCAAAAACCTCTCTTTTAGAATCTTCGCTTGGTCCTTAAAGTCATTGTCTAGCATACAATTCCTCCTTACCCTCTGATATTGATTTTTAGGGACATTAAGTAACCACTTCTCATAATGGTTACTATTGAAGTTGATATACCCGTTACTGTCAACTTTCTTAAAAAAGGTTTTCGTGAGGAGAGAGCCCTCTGCATGTGAGATGGTGAGATCTAAGAAGTTAATAGAGGCCTTTTCCACAGTAGGGGCGAATTTAAGGCCCCAGCTATTATTTTCTATCCCTTCCAAGAAACTTAGATAGTTGTTTTCAGTGTTGTCCCAAATGATGATTAGGTCATCTATATACCTTTTATAGACAACTACATGTTTAAACAGTTTAGAGGAGTAAATATGTCGTATCTCAAAAAGTCCCATTACCAAATTTGCAAAGGTTGGTGCTGCCTTGGAACCCATAGCAACGCCACAGCGTTGATGGTACATATTGTCCTGGAACATAAAATAGTTGTTTTTAGAGATAAATTCCATACTGTCTAAAACAAAACTTTTTTGTGTCGCAGGTAAGCGGTCATCCATCTCTAAATACTGTTTGACACACTCAAGCCCTAGATTATGCGAAATGTTGGTGTACAGAGACGCAATATCCAGAGTCACAAACAGAAATGACTCCTTCCAAGCGACCTCCTTTCCTCCCTTCTCTGGGAGATAGCTTACTTGTCCGGCACATGAAGCGAGTTAGATTCTCACGGGTCTATACATACATAAATGTGATTCTCACATATAGAGGGAAATGTTTTTTACACACTGGTTGTTCCTTTTTTTTCCTTTCATTTTGTATAAATATGAAAAATGGTTTGTGTCCTTTTACAAGGAATTATGTGTTCATCATCAACTAATATATGCTACTTTCAGATGATTTTTTGTATTTTCATGTTAAGGGTAGATAGGACGTCACAACCTGCAACGTGGCATCCTTTCCCGCTCGTTTTTTTTCTTGAGGGATGTTCCTATGACGTCACTATGTCTATATATTGTATGCACTGTCTAAACTGGACAGATTGGATGTTATTTCTTTTTCTGGTGGTCCTGATGAAGGGGGCAGATGCCCCAGAAACGCGTCGACCTGAATGACAATAAAGTGACACTGATCTGAACATCTTCTGAAGTGATCTATTGGCGCGGCATTGAACACCTCTCTCTTGTGCTCTCTGTCAAAAGAGTACTTTGAGAGAAATGCATGCCAACTTATGGATTATCTATATTATCTATATTGCATCAAATAAAATTTTAGCCATGTTGTGTTTTTGTCTTTTTGTTAGTTCTAGATACGTTCACACATGCAGATTTTGAA
Organism: Anomaloglossus baeobatrachus; assembly: GCF_048569485.1. Classification (NCBI taxonomy): domain Eukaryota; kingdom Metazoa; phylum Chordata; class Amphibia; order Anura; family Aromobatidae; genus Anomaloglossus; species Anomaloglossus baeobatrachus. The sequence goes on from NC_134353.1 coordinate 217,291,322, forward strand.
GCATTTTTCTTCTGGTTTTATCATTGTATGGATACTGTTTTCAAGGTGGGTCTTCTGTAATTAAAAAAAAATAAAAAAAATCTGACCAAATTGCATCACAAAGGGATAAAAAAAGTCAAGTGTAAATGTACCCTCAGGTCATTTTCAGACAGCATTGTTTTATGGATGCTAAATCTCACACTTCTGCAGAGTCAAATTAAATACGTTTTCCAGACTTCTGATAATGTTGATGGTCAGATTGGTGGTGGTCTGCCCCATGGCAACAGAGTTAGGACAATGTATGGTGGTACCCTAGGCAAATGAAGCCAATGGCGCACCACCCGCATGAACCCCCTGCCCCTATGTAAAGGAGTGGATCAGAGACTAAGATAACAGAACCACAAATTACCCCCCTTCCCCTCTAATGGGTCAGGTAACAAGCTGTGATGATCACTTTTACTAGAATTGCTATCTATTTCATCAAAAAATACCAACATAACGGCATCAGAACCATTAGTAAAATAGGTCACTAGAACCACCATCTGTACATGAATACAACACTGTTAGTACATAAATACAACACCAGTAACATTATCAGTTCAGAAATACCTCACCAGACTCAAAATCAGGACATGAATCCATCACCAAGCTTGGTAAAGCAATCAATGTAATGTCAAGTCAAGCCCATATACATTTGTATCTCTTCAACCTACAACTCCCAGTATGTCTTTAACAATAGTAATGAGATGCTGGAAGTTACAATCATACTGTGGACCATACAGGAATCACAGTACTGATGAGACATAGTCAGTATCAACAAGTAAACATTTACATCCAGATAACTTTTAGGTGACATTTTGTCTGATTGAGTAGATCCTTTCTTTTCTTTTGATGACTTTTCATATTCACAGCTCCTCTTTTCAGACTTCCTTCTTCTCTAGTCTTGGGCAGCCTATCCTGACATAGTGCCCTTAAAAATAAGAGCATTATTAAAATGCCCTCTGCATAAAAATATCTGTCCATATTATGACCTAAATAAGCCTCCTATGGTCGCCACACTGTCTGCGTTAATGAGGTATAACCTCCCGACTGTCTGCCATTATCAGTTTTAATCACCATACTGTTTGTCCCTATGAACCACGTCCTATAACATGCTGCACCTCGTCGCTGTTCTTTCTTACACTCTTTATAGCTCCACACTGTCCCCCTCGTCATGCTATCCTCTCTCTATACTATGCCCCTATTTCACGCTGCCCCCATTCCATATTCATACTGTGCCCCTTTTTCGCACTATGTCTTCATCTTGCTCACCACATTGTCCTTTGTACCCCTTCCTCAAACTGTCCTCCTACACAGTATGATAGTCACTACAGCCACCTAAACAGTATAATATCTACAACAGCCCCAATGTCAATCAGAGCCCCCATGTCCATCACAGCCTCCATGCAGTATGATGTCCAGCACAGCCCTCTATTATATAGTATGATAGCCCCATCAGCATCTCATACAGTATAATGACCCTCAGTGGCCAATACAGTATAATGGCCCAACAGACGCCTATATACAGTATAATGTCCCCCACAGCCCCCCACACAGTATGGTATCCACCACAGCGCCCTAATAAACAGTATAATGCCACCCAGGATTGTCATCCATTAGATGCGACAATACCGAAACTTTACCTGGCTTATTCCGATTGCCCATCTGCAGTGGCAATCAGGGTGATAAAGGTTAATAACAGCTCACAAATGCCACTAAGCCCTAGATTAGTAATGGGAGGCATTTATGAAACACCCCTCATTACTAATCTATAAGTGAAAAAAATAAACACAAACACTGAAAATATCCTTTATTTGAAATAAAATACACACCCTCTTTCAACCCTTTACTAAACCCAAAACACTCAGGTCCAATGTAATCTACACGAGTTCCCATGACAATTCCAGCTCTGCCACATCTGAAGTGACAACTGCATGGGGACTGGCAAGTGTAAGGTGCTTTCTCCAATCCCCCTATCCCTTCTACCCCCATTTTTAAGTGCCTGATTCAGGTCCAGTCAGATATCTGGGATCAGTTCTGGGCCCGAACTGAGTTTTTTTAAACCCAGTTGCTTCTGCTGATCCTAGGCGAGTCCACCCATCACTACTGCAGTTAGAATCTATCCATTGGGAAACTGATTTCTGCCTGATCTGTTTTGTTTTTTTTTTTTAACATGGGTGTCTATGGACAATGGATTCGTTAATGGATTGCTATTTAGCCATCCGTTGTACTTGCATTTGTAATGGATCCATAGTTTTCTTAACGGATCCATTACAAATGGACGATACATAGCAATCTCTTAACGGATCTGTTGTCCATAGACTCCACACGTTAAAAAAGGATCCTGCCGAAATCTGTTATGTAACAATGGACAAAAAAGTTATGTTTGCAGAACTTTTTTGTAAATTGATCTCTAATTCGTGATGACTACCGGACATGTGAACTCAGCCTAAATAATGACCAGTAGACAGCGCAGCTTAATTTGGGGGATATATAACTTTTTATTCTGTTTTTGTGAGGTAGGATGTACAAAAAAGACAGCAATTCTGTGAATGTTTTCTATTTTTTGACTATTACACTGCTGTTGGTGGTATATATATATTGGAAATGTTTAAGTTGTTTGTTTACCGATCATGTTAACTATTTTTACATTTTGATAAATCGACTTTTCTCAATTTAGCAATACCACATACAGTATATGTATCTTTTTTATTATTTATTATTTTTATTTTTAATAGGTCAAAATGGGGGTCATTTAAACTTTTATGCTTTTATTTTTTTTCAGATTTTTTAAATTTTTCACTGTTCTTGATAGGGAAGTTAAAGCTGCAATCGTCTGATCGCTTGTGCTATATACAGCCATGCCACAACATTGCTACATATAGTGAAAATCACAGTCTCTTCTGAAGCCTGACCATAGTTAGGTTTCAAATGAGCATTGCTAAGACAAGCATGGAGGTCTTCAGCACCCCCCCCTGCTGTCATAACTCATCAGTGACCCGTGAACATATCACAGGCGCTGATGGATGCTTACAATGTTTGACAGCAGAATTTAACAGGTTAACAATCGCTGGTTAGAGGCAGGTCCTGGCTGTAAGGCTGGAGTCACACTTGCGAGTCTCCCATCAGCATCACGCAGCACGGCCACACACTCTTCGAACAGGAGTGTCTCAGCTGCATAGAAATATATGCAGCCAACCCACCAATGTCAGGAGAGTGCGGCCGTGCCGCGTGAAGTCGATGGGAGACTACTGCGAGTTACTCGCAAGTGTGACTCTGGCATAATACAGAGACATTGCCTGCCGAATGTTGCTCAAGCTCTCCCTGTGAGCCCACTTCATACACCCATTTCCGACTTGTGCTGTACATGTATGCCGGGTGTTGTGAAGGGTTAACTGTATGACTATTCGTGCCATGTTGGACCACATTCACATGTTGGGTATATGGTGAATTTTTTACCTCAGTATTTGTAAGCCAAAACCAGGAGTAGGTAAAAAAATATAGAAGCGGTGCACATATTTCTATTATTCTTTTCATCTGATTGTTCCACTCCTGGTTTTTGCTATAAATACTGAGGTAAAAAACTCCCCAAATACTGAACGTGCACACGTGGCCTAACAATAACATTAAAAAAAAGTTTTATCACAGAGTACATTACTATCTTTTAAATTATTCCAAATATAATAATTTGCTATCCAGTGTTTGCCATTATACAAAAAGGTGAAGCAGCTGCACCATTTTCCTTTAGCCATTCATTATTTCATTTCTCGTAAATATATTATCCCATGTGTCTCTTGATGTTTTAATTTCTATTGGTGTTGGTAAAAAGTTCATGAAGTTTTGGAAATCCATAAAAAGCTGTCCCACACTGGTTGGGTTTGTGACTGTTTGGATCACAATGAGTTTTCATATGGAACTGGTCACAAGACAGGTGCAAACTGACTTCCTAACAAGTTATAACATTTAATTAGAACCATACACTGGGAATAGACATTACTACACCTGCTGATGCTTGCCTGCAGCTATCCGGATATTTTAACAGGGATCAAGAGTAGATGTTAACAAGTTCAATAATATGTGCAACAGCTGTACATTAAAACACAAAAATGCCACGGAACAGCTGCTAAAAACTTGTCCATTACATAAGAGACTAAACCTTCCTTAGATTCATATGTCCGAGGAGCACACATTGTGGTTTTACTGTCTATATAAAACAGGTAATTCCAAGTATATCAGTGGACCACAATTCCATGATTCCATGGATACTTCCTTTTAAAAGTTGATCTTCTTCCTCTCATGGGTCTGGTAGCAATAAATGGCAAGTAGGAATATAGTACACTCTTCAAGGAACACTAAAATCACATCAAATCCCGATGAACGAAAGATGCACTTTGAAAATCTTTGATGGAATAAATTATGTAAGTCATTGAGAACAAAATAACATATCAACGGTCAGTCAAAGTCACCAGTCAGGGGTGGATCTCAAAACACCCCTAAAATCAAAGTAAAAATTGAAATCACAGAAAGGTCCAATTTGTTTGACTTTCATCATAGCAACTTATGATGTGACTCGGTAGTGTATATGGCTCCCAGAAGCCGGTGTGCACTTTAACATTTGAGCATGATATTGATGAGATGGTGGATAGTGTCCTGGGGATCTTCTTCCAGATATGGATCAGTACATCAGTAAGCTCTTATACAATGTGTGACAATACTTGATGGCATTGAATGCACTAATACAACCCCTGGCAAAAATTATCGAATCACCTGGCTCTGAGGATGTTCATTCAGTTTTGTTTAAAAAAAGCAGATTACAGACATGGCACAAAACTAGTCTTTTCAAATGGCAACTTTCTGGCTTTAAGAAACATTAAAAAACCATGAAAACATAATATGCTAGCCAGTAATGGTTACTTTTCAAGACCAAACAGGGGAAAAAATTATGGAATCACTCAATTATGAGGAAAAAAATTGAGGAATCATGAAAAGCAAACAAACATTAGAACACTCCAATACATCTTTAGTATTTTGTTGCACCACATCTGGCTTTTATAACAGCTTGCAGTCTCTGAGGCATGGACTTACTGAGTGACAAATAGTACTCTTCATCAATCTGGCTCCAACTTTCTCTGATTGCTGTTGCCAGATCAGCTTTGCAGGTTGAAGCCTTGTCATGGACCATTTTCTTCAACTTCCACCAAAGATTTTCAATTGGATTGAGATCCGGACTATTTGCAGGCCATAACATTGACCTTATGTGTCTTCTTTCAAGGAATGTTTTCCCAGTTATTGCTCTATGGCAGGATGCATTATCATCTTGATAAATGATTTCATCGTCCCCAAACATCCTTTCAATTGATGGGATAAGAAAAGTGTCCAAAATTTCAATGTAAAACTTGGGCAGTTATTAAAGATGTAATGACAGCCATCTCCCCAGTGCCTTTACCTGACATGCATCCCCATATCATCAATGACTGTGGAAAGTTACATATTTTCTTCAGGCAGTCATCTTTATAAATCTCATTGAAACGACACCAAACAAAAGTTCCAGCATCATCACTTTGCCCAATGCAGATTTGCGATTCATCACTGAATATGACTTTCATCCAATCATCCGCAGTCCACGATTGCTTTTCCTCAGCCCATTGTAACCTTGATTTTTTCTGTTTAGGTGTTAATGATGACTTTTGTTTAGCTTTTTTGTATGTAAATCCCATTTCCTTTAGGTGATTTCTTACAGTTCGGTCACAGACATTGACTTCAGTTTCCTTCCATTTGTTCCTCATTTGTTTTGTTGTGCATTTCCTGTTGTGGAGACATATTGTTTTAAGTTTCCTGTCTTGACACTTTGATGTCTTCCTTGGTCTACCAGTATGTTTGCCTTTAACAACACATGTTGTTTGTATTTGGTCCAGATTTTAGACACAGCTGACTGTGAACAACCAACATCTTTTGCAACAATGCATGATGATTTATCCTCTTTTAAGAGTTTGATAATCCTCTCCTTTGTTTCAATTGACATCTCTCGGGTTGGAGCCATGATTCATGTCATGTTGTAACAGCTCTCCAAGGTGTGATCACTGCTTTTTAGATACAGACTAACGAGCAGATCTTATTTGATGCAGGTGTTAGTTTTGGTAATGAAAATTTACAGGGTGATTCCATAATTTTTTCCTCATAATTGAGTGATTCCATAATTTTTTCCCCGTTTGGTCTTGAAAAGTAACCGTTACTGTCTAGCACATTATGTTTTGATGATTTCTTTTTTAATGTTTTTATAAAGCCAGAAAGTTGCCATTTGAAATGACTTTAGTTTTGTGCCATGTCTGTGATCTGCTTTTTTTTAAACAAAAGTAGACAACTGAATGAAAATCCTTAGAACCAGGTGATTCTATAATTTTTGCCAGGGGTTGTATATAGTCCCATAGGTTTTCAATTTCTCAATTTAATTTCCGAGGTATGTGAAAGCTAATCAATAGCATCTAGGAACTGCCTACACACTCTGACCATGTGAGGCTAGCCACTGTTTTGCATTGGTAGGAACCCAGGGCTCACTGCATCTGCATAAGGTTTGATAGTGGCTCTGAGCATACCTTCCAACTGTCCCAGATTCAGCGGGATTGTCCTGATTTGAGGGCCCTTTCCCGCAGTCCTGCTAATCACGGGTCTTGTCCCAGCTCCTCCCCTCAGTGCAGTAAATAAATTAACTCAAGAAGAGCAGTGCATAAATGAAATTCTCATCTGCTCTGATTTCCCAGAATCAAACTCATGAGCTTGTGATCTCTTTGGCCATAGGCAGCAGCTCTGTCATTGAGACACTGTCTGTAGTGAGAGGTATCGGAGGGTTTGGTAATCTTAATCTGTATTACAGGCAGAAGAAGCCACAAGCAAATTATTTAGTTACATAGAGAGATAGATAGATATAGATAGAGATATAAAGTACAGACCAAACGTTTGGACACACCTTCTCATTCAAAGAGTTTTCTTTATGTTCATGACTCTAAAAATTATAGATTCCCATTGAAAACATCAAAACTATGAATGAAAACATGTGGAATGAAATACTTAAAAAAGTGTGAAACAACTGAAAATATGTCTTATATTCTAGGTTCTTCAAAGTAGCCACCTTTTGATTTGATTACTGCTTTGCACACTCTTGGCATTCTCTTGATGAGCTTCAAAAGGTAGTCACCGGAAATGGTTTTCCAACAGTCTTGAAGGAGTTACCAGAAATGCTTAGCACTTGTTGGCCCTTTTGCCTTCACTCTGCGGTCCAGCTCACCCCAAACCATCTCGATTGGGTTGAGGTCTGGTGACTGTGTAGGCCAGGTCATCTGGCGTAGCATTCCATCACTCTCCTTCTTAGTCAAATAGCCCTTACACAGCCTGGAGGTGTGTTTGGGGTCATTATCCTGTTGAAAAATAAATGATGGTCCAACTAAACACAAACCGGATGGAATAGCAAGCTGCTGTAAGCTGCTGTGGTAGCCATGCTGGTTCAGTATGCCTTCAATTTTGAATAAATCCCCAACAGTGTCACCATCAAAGCACCCCCCCACCGTCACACCTCCTCCTCCATGCTTCACGGTGGGAACCAGGCATGTAGAGTCCATTCATTCACCTTTTCTACAAAGACACGGTGGTTGGATCCAAAGATCTCAAATTTGGACTCATCAGACCAAAGTATAGATTTCCACTGGTCTAATGTCCATTCCTTATGTTCTTTAGCCCAAACAAGCCTCTTCTGCTTGTTGCCTGTCCTTAGCAGTGGTTTCCTAGCAGCTATTTTACCATGAAGGCCTGCTGCCCAAAGTCTCCTCTTAATAGTTGCTTTAAAGATGAGAAGGTGTGTCCAAACGTTTGGTCTGTACTATATATATACAGTGCCTACAAGTAGTATTCAACCCCCTGCAGATTTAGCAGGTTTACACATTCGGAATTAACTTGGCATTGTGACATTTGCACTGTAGATCAGCCTGGAAGTGTGAAATGCACTGCAGCAAAAAAGAATGTTATTTCTTTTTTTTTTTTTTTTAAATTGTGAAACGTTTATTCAGAGGGTCATTTATTATTCAACCCCTCAAACCACCAGAATTCTGTTTGGTTCCCCTAAAGTATTAAGAAGTATTTCAGGCACAAAGAACAATGAGCTTCACATGTTTGGATTAATTATCTCTTTTTCCAGCCTTTTCTGACTAATTAAGACCCTCCTCAAACTTGTGAACAGCACTCATACTTGGTCAACATGGGAAAGGAGCATTCCAAGGCCATCAGAGACAAGATCGTGGAGGGTCACAAGGCTGGCAAGGGGTACAAAACCCTTTCCAAGGAGTTGGGCCTACCTGTCTCCACTGTTGGGAGCATCATCTGGAAGTGGAAGGCTTATGGAACTACTGTTAGCCTTCCACGGCCTGGACAGCCTTTGAACGTTTCCACCCGTGCCGAGGCCAGGCTTGTCCGAAGAGTCAAGGCTAACCCAAGGACAACAATGAAGGAGCTCCGGGAAGATCTCATGGCAGTGGGGACATTGGTTTCAGTCAATACCATAAGTAACGTACTCCACCGCAATGGTCTCCGTTCCAGACGAGCCCGTAAGGTACCTTTACTTTCAAAGCGTCACGTCAAGGCTCGTCTACAGTTTGCTCATGATCACTTGGAGGACTCTGAGACAGACTGGTTCAAGGTTCTCTGGTCGGATGAGACCCAAAGAACCTAGATAACTTGGAGAAGATCTGCATGGAGGAGTGGGCCAAGATAACTCCAGAGACCTGTGCCGGCCTGATCAGGTCTTATAAAAGACGATTATTAGCTGTAATTGCAAACAAGGGTTATTCCACAAAATATTAAACCTAGGGGTTGAATAATAATTGACCCACACTTCTATGTTGAAAATTTATTAAAATGTAACTGAGCAACATAACTTGTTGGTTTGTAATATTTATGCATCTGTTAATAAATCCTGCTCTTGTTTGATGTTTGCAGGCTCTAACTTATTTTCATCTTATCAAACCTGCTAAATCTGCAGGGGGTTGAATACTACTTGTAGGCACTGTATATATATATAATATATATATATATATATATATATATATATATATCGAGAAAGAGAGAGAGAGCGAGAGAGAAATAGATTATTTTGTTCCCATGAAACTAATATAAAGAAATGAGAAAAAAATGACAAAAATATAATTTTATTTTTTTACCCCTCCTTGCAATCAAACCAGCAACTCTAGCTGTCCTAATTGATGAGCCACCAGCTTTGATGATATCAGAGGACGATTTTACATAAATGAATCTGAAATGCAGCCTCTGATTGACAGGACACAGAGCTCCATTGTTCAGTGCAGATCATCTATAGGTCATGTATTCTAGAGGGAGAGTAAAAGAGTTTTTTCTTCTAATAATAAAATTACTTAAAATAATAAAAAAAAATAGAATAACAATTTTGATTGCGCTTTTTTTTAAACAAATCAGCAAATAACATAAACGTACTTGGCGTCCCTTTTAATCGTAACGACCCAAATAACACAGCGATCAGATTATTTATGGGGATCGGTAAATGGTGAAAAAAAAATGGCGCAATTGAATATTTTTCTCTATTAAAACCCATAACAAAAGTAATAAAACTGTAACGCTGAGGCCGTGTTCACATGTAGCGTAAATGCTACATTTTTTCTGCAGATGTCCTCATCACACAATACATTAACAATCCTCTTTGATTTGTGTGTTTGCTGTGTTTTTTATGCGTTTCCCAAATATTTGATACATGTTTGTTGCAGATGTGAATCCGGGTTTTTAATGCTTTTTAATAGTACATAAAAGATTTGATTCTGCATTTAAAAATGTAACAGCATTTTTTTCACTTGCATTGTTTTTCAAGCGCCACAAAGACATATATAGAGAAAAAAAACAGAACAGCACAATTCAATGGCCTCTTTAGACGCACAGCGGGCAGAGAGTTCATGATGTCTCATCCACTTTGCTTGGATATTTAGTCAGTGTTCATATGTAGTGTAAATGCCGTGTTTTTCGCTTCAGTTCGTCGCTCTCTCGCTGTCACACACAGCGATGTGTGCTTCACAGCGAGAGAGCAATGAGCAAAAAATGAAGCAGGACATTCAGCAACAAGCGGCGACCTCGCAGCAGGGGCCAGCTCGTTGCTGGTTTTCACACACAGCGAGAGCGACGGGACGTCGCTGCTACGTCACAGAAAATGGTGATGTAGCAGCGACGTCGTTGTCGCTGTGTGTGACACCACCTTTAGTCGGAACTAGGGAATAAGCAGCAGGTGGTGGAGGATGGAGTAGATTAGGCAGCTAGATAGTTAATAGGATTTAGTAGGAACACAGTGAGAGTACAGTAGAGGGTTGTCATAGAAACGCAGCTAATGTGGCAGGAGTAAGCAAGGGATACAGTATGTGTGAGAAGTGAGTTTAGTCAGTTAGTAAGTGGCGGGAAACGTGCTAGGCAAGGCTCATGCTGGAGCTTGCCTGAGCTGGAGGGAATCCCTTCACAAAGTGTCAAGATCTCACCCGGCTGACCGGCGGCAAATCGACTTCGGACCGGTGGGGCACTGTAGCCAACATAAAGGAGACCTCGTACTGGTGCCAGGAGAAGCTGCGTGTCCGGGTCGCGGGCAAGAGTGAGACACATCAGCCGCCTAAGGAATGGATACCGGGGGAAGATAAAGTTACAGGACTTGGTAGAGGAAGCTTCCAAGGGCAAGTCAGCCGAGTTTTCCCCTGAGGACAGAAGGAAAAAAAACGGGAGTCCTATGAACCAAAAGAGCGGATGTTAAATGTGCAAGAATAAAGAAGTTCCAGTTATTTTTATCAAGACTGTCATATGGTTTTTGCGGTCTCCTCCCCGTCTACGACGAGGAGTCCTGCAAGGACACATGGGGTCACTCTCAAAGGTAAAGACACATCTACATCTGCACTCATCCTCATATACAGAAGTCAGGAGAAGCAAGGACGGCCATCATATGGCTCCCCTCTTCACAAGCAAAGTGGATGTGATTTAATGAAAAGATGCTGCTGAAATCTACATTGTTTTTCTCTAGCGATTTCGATCTGGAACTTAATAAAATGCATGGTTACTTTTTTAAGTGCAGAATCAAAGCTTTACTGTACTATAAAAACACTTAAAACAAAAGAAATAATGGGTAAAACGTATAAAAAATGCAGCAAAAATGCAATAGTCAGAGAAGATTGTTATTGTATATTTTGGTGCAGATCCTGCAAAAAAAACACTGAATTTCTGCAATGTGTGAACATATTTTTACAGACACGAAAAAGCCACGTCATATAGTGTTGCTTATATAAAGATGAGAAAGTTCTGGCTGATATGACAATGAATGAATGAACAGCCTGGGGCATCTGCTGAAATCCCTCACTGCCAAATGGGTGTGGTTTGGGGGCACGGCTAGAGACGTGGTCAAAAATTGCCACGGGGCACCGCATACTTTGTCCCTCTTTGTGTTCTTCAAAAGTTGTGAGGTATGGCTCTGAGAATTTCATTCCTGTTCCTAACAGCAGTCATGGTACTGTTGGCTATAATTGTGGAAGTTTGTGTGGCCATACATAGATATGTGTCCCTAGACCACCACTGACTAACCACCAAAGTGGTAATGCTCAATGATGCATAACATTCATATAGCATTTCCAGACACTTTCTCAAGCGTCAGTATTAGTGCTAGTATTGTGCTAGTATTTCTTCTTTCTTCCATCAAGAGTACACAGGTGTGCCTATGGTGGACCTGACAATTATGGTGTCCTATGGTGAAGGTCAGTCGAGTTGCATGGTATTGTGTTGAGAGTAGTGTTGAGCGATTAGTTGACTATTTATACTCGCTATGCTGTTAGCGAGTACTGTCCGCTACTCGCATATTTGTTACGAGTTGCAGGCACAATGTAAGTCAATGGGAAATACTCACTAAGTAGCGAGTAACCTCAAAGCCGTACTATTCGCTACTCGCACGAAAAGTAAGGCTTTCAGGTTACTCACTACTTGGTGAGTATTTCCCATTGACTTACATTGCGTCCGCTACTCGTAATGAATATGCGAGTAGCGGTCAGTACTCGCTAACAGCATAGCGAGTACGAATAGTCAACTACTCTCTCAACACTAGTTGTGATTCCAAGTCCCATGACAGCTTGCTGAGTTCTCATTCTACCCTCATGGAGTCTGTTTCTGGTTTCTGACAGTTGGAGGTCATTTTGTAGGACTCTACCATACCTGTCAAATAAATGGTTGCTGAGCTTCGTGTATTTAAAGTACTACCAGTGAGATATCACCTAGCACCCACTGCTGCTTTTTACATCTTCCTCCCTAGGGGTCCTTCTTTTACAAATCTGACATGATGAGTACTTCTATTTCACATGAATTCACAGAAAAAGGTTATACTTGTATGATAATAGGGTCCATCTCAGATCACGGATTCCTAAAACAGAGGTCTCAAAGACATCTCTGTAAATAGAGCATTGGTTACATATTTGACCACTGCTTCTTACACTTCATTAGGACTGAGACAGCACCATAGTAGTGAATAATGCTGTGGTCATACTACTGCTTTACTCACACAAGGGTGTTTCAAACACCTATTGGGTGCTTAGTGGTTGATCAAAATTATACATTAATTGCCTATCCCCTGTATTTCTAGCAAATCAACATGTTAGGTTAGGCCATGGGTTGAACTTGATGGACTTAGGTCTACCTTCAGCAAATGTATAATAAATGGAAAATAAGGAACGCTACAGTTAGAATTCCTTTGGCTTGAGGTGAAGGAACACAAAGTATATTACATTCATATGCACACACTCAATACATGTCAATTTAAAAAAAATGGATTAATTATTGCAAACCATACTCTAACCCAGAAACATTATGTAGTGATTACCTATACAATAACTATGTGGACTGAAGGGTCTGTGCAAATGACAATGTGCGTGAGTTCTTTTGGTGTAAATAAGCTATTCTGCAATATCCAGAGCTCCCACCAGATAGTAATTACTTTATAAATTACTCGTACTCGAGTCTTTCAGCAGTAATGGTTTTTCAAGTGATTACAAAGCCCAGAATGTAGTTTGGTAAATCAATCATTGTTAAATCTAAATGGTATTCCCACTTTAACTTACATTAGTGGAATTGTTTCAGCTTAGCTGGTTAAGCATCATAAAAATGACTTCCTAAATATGTTTAACATTTTAGCTAATTTTACTTGGAAGAGAAGAAAGGTAACTACATCCCTTGGATCGCCTTCAAGTTAGAAGAGGAAAATCATACTTTGCCTCGATTACTCTGAAAATGTATCTCTTTGAAATAAAAAACATTAAAAACTTTCCTAAGTTTTATCAGCAGTGTCAAAAAGTTTTGGATTTGATGACTATGGCACAAGTCAGCAGTAGAGATGAGCGAACCGGTCGCGGTTCGGCTCGAGGTCGGTTCGCCGAACGGAGCTCCCGTTCGAGTTCGGTTCATCGAACGTTCGACGAACCGAACTCGAACCAATAGGCTATAATGGGAGGCAATCACAAACACATAAAAATGCATTATAAATGTACACATACAGTTAATAAACATTGCCATAACACTTACTGGTCCCCGCGATCCCTCCTGCACTCTGTCTCCTGCCGCTATTCCATCCGATGATCGCTGAATCCTCCCGGTGACCGGCACTGCCAGCAGAGATGCAGGACCTATCGTGACGTCAAAATAGCCATGCGACCAGTCACGTGGCTATTATCTCATTGGCTACAGACTGGTCACATGACTATGACGCGTCATGTAGGACCTGCGAGTGCATCTCTCCGGTACACGGTGCACATTTGTGTATCGCCGTGTACCGGCGACATGCTCTAGCACACGGTCGACTCCCCGTTCTGTTAGGGACCGGCTGACACAGCCGGTCATTAACGGAGATCACCGTTGCCATAGCAACGCAGTTAGCGGTGACGTCACCGCTAACCGCGGCTCCGGGAGCACCGTTGCTATGGTAACGCGTCTGTCAGCGTTACCGCTGTTACCGCTAGCAGCACTGATCACTCGCGGAGTGAAGGCTGCACGCTGCTTCTCGTGCAGCTTTCACGGAGTGAATGCTCCACGGGAAGCAGCGTCTTCCCCCATGCAGCAGTGATGTAGCAGAGCTGCATTTGTTGAACGAGAAAGACAGAAGAGCAGGATCGTGGAGGGCTGACAGGGGGTAATAAAGATGGAGTCTCTAATGTGTCTGTGTATTTATTTCTATTAAAGTATTTTTTCTCTGTGTGGTGTCTTTTTTTTAACCCTTTATTGGAGATTCTTAATGGCCGGGTCAAACGTGCCTGACATTAAGAATCTCTGGCTTAATACTGGCTAGTAAAACAAAGCCAGTATTAACTCATGATTACCCAACAAGCCACCCGGCTCCAGGGCTGTTGGAAGAGTTGGATACAGCACCAGATGATGGCGCTTCTATGAGAGCGCCATTTTCTGGGACGGCTGCGGACTGAAATTCGCAGCAGAGGCGCCCAGAAACCTCGGGCTAACCTGTGCTGCGGATTCCAATCCCCAGCTGCCTAGTTGTACCCGGCTGAACACAAAAAGTGGAGAAAAAGTGGAGAAAAAGTGGAGAAAATGTGGAGAAAAAGTGGAGAAAAATTGGAGAAAAAGTGGAGAAAAATTGGAGAAGAAGTGGAGAAAAAGTGGAGAAAAAGTGGAGAAAAAGTGGAGAAAAAGTGGAGAAAAAGTGGAGAAAAAGTGGAGAAAAAGTGGAGAAAAAGTGGAGAAAAGGTGGAGAAAAAGTGGAGAAAAAGTGGAGAAAAAGTGGAGAAAAAATGTAAAAAAAGTGGAGAAAAAATGGAGAAAAAGTGGAGAAAAGGTGGAGAAAAAGTGGAGAAAAAGTGGAGAAAAAGTGGAGAAAAAATGGAGAAAAAGTGGAGAAGTGGAGAAAAAATGTAGAAAAAGTGGAGAAAAAATGGAGAAAAAGTGGAGAAAAGATGGAGAAAAAGTGGAGAAGAAGTGGAGAAAAAATGTAGAAAAAGTGGAGAAAAAATGGAGAAAAAGTGGAGAAAAGATGGAGAAAAAGTGGAGAAAAAGTGGAGGAAAAAATGGAGAAAAAGTGGAGAAAAGGTGGAGAAAAAGTGGAGAAAAAGTAGAGAAAAAGTGGAGAAAAAGTGGAGAAAAAATGGAGAAAAAGTAGAGAAAAAGTGGAGAAAAAGTGGAGAAAAAGTGGAGAAAAAATGTAGAAAAAGTGGAGAGAAAATGGAGAAAAAGTGGAGAAGAAGTGGAGAAGTGGAGAAGAAGTGGAGAAGAAGTGGAGAAGAAGTGTTTGTTCATGCCAGATGGGAGATAAATAATTTTTTACCGGCGCTGTCATTTACTGTAACGTGATCATCGGTGTACGGTGTATACCTGTGATCACGTGAGCGGGGACCGGAAAAACCGTCCTGAATCATGATCTCCAGGGTCTCAGCTAGCCCTGAAACCCCGGAGATTTTCTGACGCCGGGGGGCGTTATTCACTTATTTCTGCCTGCTGTTTATAAACGGCAGATCAGAATAAGGCTACATTAACACGACCGATCCATTTTTGTGGTCTGCACAAAACAGTCCGTTTTTTTTCACGGGTCCATCCGTGTGGCATCCGTTTCCGTTCCATAGACGGACCCTATGTCATCTGTTTGTCATCCGTGTGCCTTCTGTTTTTTTTGTGTACTGCAAAAAAACTGAAGGAGGGTAAATGCATAAATTTACCCAGGATCCATAGCTTCATCCTACATGAGGCGTTCACATGTTCACTCCAGTGCCATTTTCTACTGCTTTTCACAGCGTAGAGCGCTCTGGTGATTTTCTTGTGCTTGTGCACTTCATATCAGTCTTTTCTGTCATTATAATGGCAGAAAGACACATAATGTCCCACTCTCCTGCATTTTGTAATTTTGCACCCTTTGGTGCCTTTCATGTGGCACTAAGGGGTGCTTAGCTTTGTATTTAGCCAAAAAAATGAAAAAAAAAATGACGTAGGGTTCCCCCTAGTTTTGTAGCCAGCTAGGGTAAAGCAGACGGCTGCAGCCTGCAGACCACAGCTGGCAACCTCACCTTGGCTGGTAATCCAAAACTGAGGGCACCCCACGCTGTTATTTTAAATTAAATAAATAATTAAAAAAAAAAAACACGTAGGGGTCCCCCCAAAATTGGATCACCGGCCAAGGTAAAGCGGACAGCTGGGGTCTGATATTCTCAGACTAGGGAGGTCCATGGTTATTGGACTCTCCCCAGCTTAAAAATAGCAGGCCGCAGCCGCCCCAGAAGTGGCGCATCCATTAGATGCGCCAATCCTGGTGCTTCGCCCCAGCTCATCCCGCGCCCGGGTGCGGTGGCAAACGGGGTAATATATGGGGTTAATACCAGATGTGTAATGTCACCTGGCATCAAGCCCTGGGGTTGGTGAGGTCAGGCGTCTATCAGATACCTGACATCACCAACCCAGTCAGTAATAAAAAAAAATAGACGACAAACACATTTTTATTTGAAAAAACACTCCCCAAAACATTCCCTCTTTAACCAATTTATTAGAAAGAAAAACAAATCCACGTCTGGTGTAATCCAAGGGGTTGCCATGACAATCCACACTGTCCCAGTCAATGAAGAGCAGAATGTTCCCCATTGGCTGGGAGAGCAGTGCAGTGACCTGAGATAACATCAATGGGTCAGCCCAGGTCACTGCAGGGGATGACAAGTGCTGCTGTCAGCGAGGTACATTACCTGCGCTGATCTCCAGCACACTGACAGCACCTGTCACTGAGTTCAATGACCGCCGCCTTCACAGCCAAGTATCGCGAGAGGCCCGTGACATCACCGCTAGTCAGTCTCGGGTCGGAAGCGAGAGAAGGTGATGTGACGGGGCGGAGCGAGCTGAGCGGGGCAGTGTGGGCTTCCTGCACGTAACTAGGATAAACATCGGGTTACTAACCAAAGCGCTTTGCTTGGATACCCGATGTTTATCTTGGTTACCAGCTTGTGGCAGGCTGCCAGCGATGGCTCCTGCACACTGTAGCTGTAAAAAGCCCTGCTTTTTGCTGCTAGAACCGTTCTCAAACGTATCTAGAACTATCGAATTTTAGCAAAAAAGCTCGAGTTCTAGTTCGATCTAGAACACCCCCCAAAATCACTCGAGCCGCGAACTGGAGAACCTCGAACCGCGAACCGCGCTCAACTCTAGTCAGCAGTAGCAAAATTTACACAGTTTCAGAGATTCATAAATAGTATGCCTGAAAAACTACATAAATTAATGAGAAAAGCTAAGAACACCCTCTTTGAATTATATGGTTTTATCTGTCAAGACAACAAACACAGTCTTTAGAAAATTTTAAAATTAGGTAAATACAACCACAGACCTATAACAACACGTAACAAATTACACTGTGTTATTTGTATTTACCAAAAACAATGCCAAAAACGATTAATAGCAGCCAGCTACTGCTAACAAATGTCCCTGATTAATTGTTCATCATGATGTGTGATCACCTCTATAAAAGCAGAAGTTTTGCTGGTTTACAGTTTCAAAAATTAAAGATTTCAGCAAAGATCTTAGAGAAGCAATTGTTGCTGCCCATTAATCTGAGGTGAGTTAAACGGCAATTCCAAAACAATTTGGAGTTCATCATTCTACAGTGAGAAAGATTATTTGCAAATGGAAAAACTTCAAGATAGTGGACAATCTTAACAGCGGTGGTCATCCCAGAAAATTTACACCGATGTTAGAACATGCTATTGTAGTGCCTCACAGGGCAGGTGTTTTAACCTACACAGGCCGGGGGTGCAGATCCTCTGCGTCGTCACTGTGTGGCTTGGACCGGTTCTGTTGCCCCGAGGTGTACAGGAAGAAGGATTAGAGGGTGGTAGGGAGGATGGACGTGGTTTAGAAAAGTCTTTTAAAGTGATCATGACGCCACCTGTGATACGTGGCCAGGAATATGGGCCGCCGCTGCAAGGTCTCTCACCGGGGCACATGTTAAGTGCAGCCGGGTTGGTATTGCTCCCCACATGTGGAGCGGGAGTACCCCGGGAGGATGGCGGGGGTCATAGTTGTGGTCCCCATTGGTGCTACAGCGCTGGGCGTTGGCGTCGGTTATAGGAGAGGTAGAGACAGTGGATGTGGTTTCAGGTGTTTTTACTCACAAGTCTTTCAAGCTCTACACAGGGTACCGTTCTCTGCCCTGATGGGATCCAGCTGATCCCGGATCCGTGAAAGGTCAAATCCGGTGTGTGTCAGTCTGTGAGCCCTTTCCTTCTTTGATGCGCTAAGTATCTGACCCCCGTTGCGTGAAGCACTTGGGGATCCCGGTGTCAGTAAAGTGTCCCGTTCTGTATGCTCATAGCGCGGTTCCATAGGCTATTTACTTCATGCAGCATTTGCTTGGACCTGTCCCGCCCACAGCCATGACTCAGTCATGGGTACGGGATTGAAATAGACCAGGTGAGTGCTGCTAAGAGCAGTTCTACTATTCATATGTGAGGCCGTATGGTACATTTTATAAAAATATTTTAGTGTAGGACTGCCTCAAATGAGATTTGCCGTGACGTGGCGAGGCAGCTCAAGAAATTGCAATTTTTTGCCAAAAATCTCAAAATTTTTATAATAAGTACAGTTTGGAATTTTAGTGCTGAAGTGCACATTTAGTGCTGGCTTTTTGTTTTTCTTCATTGAATTGGTCGGTGGTTGACCTCCACCTTGCTATGCACCCCAATTTGGGATGTATTCCATCTGTCTAGATTTTGGCGGTTGGTGACTGTTCACATTAAGTCATCAGGCCTTGTCCACAGGCTATTTACTTCATGCAGCATTTGCTTGGACCTGTCCCGCCCACAGCCATGACTCAGTCATGGGTACGGGATTGAAATAGACCAGATGAGTGCTGCTAAGAGCAGTTCTACTATTCATATGTGAGGCCGTATGGCACATTTTATAAAAATATTTTAGTGTAGGACTGCCTCAAATGAGATTTGCCGTGACGTGGCGAGGCAGCTCAAGAAATTGCAACTTTTTGCCAAAAATCTCAAAATTTTTATAATAAGTACAGTTTGGAATTTTAGTGCTGAAGTGCACATTTAGTGCTGGCTTTTTGTTTTTCTTCATTGAATTGGTCGGTGGTTGACCTCCACCTTGCTATGCACCCCAATTTGGGATGTATTCCATCTGTCTAGATTTTGGCGGTTGGTGACTGTTCACATTAAGTCATCAGGCCTTGTCCACAGGCTATTTACTTCATGCAGCATTTGCTTGGACCTGTCCCGCCCACAGCCATGACTCAGTCATGGGTACGGGATTGAAATAGACCAGGTGAGTGCTGCTAAGAGCAGTTCTACTATTCATATGTGAGGCCGTATGGCACATTTTATAAAAATATTTTAGTGTAGGACTGCCTCAAATGAGATTTGCCGTGACGTGGCAAGGCAGCTCAAGAAATTGCAATTTTTTGCCAAAAATCTCAAAATTTTTATAAGTACAGTTTGGAATTTTAGTGCTGAAGTGCACATTTAGTGCTGGCTTTTTGTTTTTCTTCATTGAATTGGTCGGTGGTTGACCTCCACCTTGCTATGCACCCCAATTTGGGATGTATTCCATCTGTCTAGATTTTGGCGGTTGGTGACTGTTCACATTAAGTCATCAGGCCTTGTCCACAGGCTATTTACTTCATGCAGCATTTGCTTGGACCTGTCCCGCCCACAGCCATGACTCAGTCATGGGTACGGGATTGAAATAGACCAGGTGAGTGCTGCTAAGAGCAGTTCTACTATTCATATGTGAGGCCGTATGGTACATTTTATAAAAATATTTTAGTGTAGGACTGCCTCAAATGAGATTTGCCGTGACGTGGCGAGGCAGCTCAAGAAATTGCAATTTTTTGCCAAAAATCTCAAAATTTTTATAATAAGTACAGTTTGGAATTTTAGTGCTGAAGTGCACATTTAGTGCTGTTTTTTTGTTTTTCTTCTTTAAGACAACAAACACAGTCTTTAGAAAATTTTAAAATTAGGTAAATACAACCACAGACCTATAACAACACGTAACAAATTACACTGTGTTATTTGTATTTACCAAAAACAATGCCAAAAACGATTAATAGCAGCCAGCTACTGCTAACAAATGTCCCTGATTAATTGTTCATCATGATATGTGATCACCTCTATAAAAGCAGAAGTTTTGTTGGTTTACAGTTTCAAAAATTAAACATTTCAGCAAAGATCTTAGAGAAGCAATTGTTGCTGCCCATTAATCTGAGGTGAGTTAAACAGCAATTCCAAAACAATTTGGAGTTCATCATTCTACAGTGAAAAAGATTATTTGCAAATGGAAAAACTTCAAGATAGTGGACAATCTTCCCAGCGGTGGTCATCCCAGAAAATTTACACAGATGTTAGAACATGCTATTGTTGCGCCTCACAGGGCAGGTGTTTTAACCTACACAGGCCGGGGGTGCAGATCCTCTGCGTCGTCACTGTGTGGCTTGGACCGGTTCTGTTGCCCCGAGGTGTACAGGAAGAAGGATTAGAGGGTGGTAGGGAGGATGGACGTGGTTTAGAAAAGTCTTTTTAAGTGATCATGACGCCACCTGTGATACGTGGCCAGGAATATGGGCCGCCGCTGCAAGGTCTCTCACCGAGGCACATGTTAAGTGCAGCCGGGTTGGTATTGCTCCCCACATGTGGAGCGGGAGTACCCCGGGAGGATGGCGGTGGTCATAGTTGTGGTCCCCATTGGTGCTACAGCGCTGGGCGTTGGCGTCGGTTATAGGAGAGGTAGAGACAGTGGTTGTGGTTTCAGGTGTTTTTACTCACAAGTCTTTCAAGCTCTACACAGGGTACCGTTCTCTGCCCTGATGGGATCCAGCTGATCCCGGATCCGTGAAAGGTCAAATCCGGTGTGTGTCAGTCTGTGAGCCCTTTCCTTCTTTGATGCGCTAAGTATCTGACCCCCGTGGCGTGAAGCACTTGGGGATCCCGGTGTCAGTAAAGTGTCCCGTTCTGTATGCTCATAGCGCGGTTCCGTTATGGGACCGGTCCTCAACCCTGGATTTTATGTGCTATTTGCTGCAGACTCGTGGGATGGGTCCGTTGACTTTTCTTAGCCATTCCCCGCAACTCTTGCAAATTTGGTAGACAACGTAAACTATGCTTGCCCTAGGATTCTGTATCCTGACAGCACCAGTCCTGTGGAATCAGCTGCCCTGCTTCTCCCCAGCAACTGTGTTGAATGCCTTGGCCCACAGAGCTGCTCGCGGCACACCCGCTCTGCTCTGTTTCTGAAGCTGAACTCCTCTAGTTGTTGTGTTGTTGTGTGTTCTGAGCTGTTGCCCCCAGCCACTGCCACCGGCTGGTTCACTACTCTCACTAGGTCAACCTGCCCTTCCCACTGTGCTCTCAATTCCCCCTGCTTGTTGCTTCTCCCTGACCCTGAGTCCCCAGTCCAGTGGATCTGGGGAGCCCCTGGTGTGGTGGCGTCCTGTAAACCCACCACTTTAGTGATCCCCTACTGTGATCCAACCCTGGCTCGGTCTCTATTGGGGAGGGCAACCCTGTGACTGTATGTTTGTGTATGTGTAAACTGGCCTCGATCTTCCCTGGACCTAGAATGAGTACTGTAACCTAATGGGGGTGCAGTACCCTGTGGCGCCTGAAGCCGCAGGGGCACCACACTATGAGCAGAGAAATCCCTACAGGTCAGACTCATCTATAACACACAATTTGTCCGGTTTCAGATTTCCGTGTTTCAGGTACGTGTGACATTCGTTTTGAATGACATATGCCACACATACCCATGTTATTCTCTGGAGTTACACACACGTCCGTATTTTCACAAGAACCATGTGACCCCACATGTCCCCGCATGTACACACGGAGACATGTCCATTTTTTCTCAGGCTTCACAGGTGTCACACGGATCGAACATTAATGTGACCCGTGTGACATCAGTATGACACATACCAAAAAAAACACGTGTCTTTGAAATAAAAAGAATTTCTATATTTACCTGTATCCAGCGCTGCTGTCTACTGCTTATGACCCCCGCTAATTATGCTCATTGAATATTCACTGCACCTCGGACCTGGAAGCAGGAGCATCGCCGGGGATTGCACCGTGGACAGCATTGCCGGTGACAGGTGAGTATCCAGCAAGCAGTAACTTCAGGAGTTCCCAATGAATTCTGATGAACCCGTGAAGTCACCGTCGTGACACCCGCTGTAGCACAGGTGTCACAGGGGTGTCATCAGGAGGTCATCAGTGTTCATTGGGAACTCCGATGAACTCCTGGACGTCACTGCACACACACTGTTTGCTGGATACTCACCTCTCCCCAGCAATGCTGTTCCCAGCAATGCTTCTGCTTCCAGGTCCGAGGTGCAGTAAATATTCAATGAGCATAATTAGCAGGGGTCAGAAGCAGGAGACAGCAGAGCCAAAGACAGCAGCGCTGGATACAGGTGAATATAGAAAATCTTTTTATTCCAAAGACACGTGTTTTCTTCAGTTCGTGTCACACTGATGTCACACGTATACAAACACAGATGTCACACGTGTGACACACATATGACACACATATGACCATATCCATGAGTGTGACTTGTACCTGATTAAATATGGACATATGAAACCGGCCTTTATTTGTCTGAAAAAGGTCTGGGGTACAGACGGAAATGTTATCATGAAAATGAATTTTGTGGATTTTCATACAAATAAAATAATACAGATCTTACAATTACTCTGGAGTGCTGGGTACCTTTTTACTTTTTTACTTAAATACAAATTATACTGGATTTTTGAGACAAACCTATATATCATTCTGTTCAGCTTCTCCTCTTTAATACTGTTGTTATTATGTTGTCTACAGATTGGACTGCGAGAAATTTACCTTGCCTGGTTATCAAAAATAGGAGGGACCCCAAGTCATTTTTTTAATTATTTATTTATTAGGTTATACAAGACTAAAAACACCCTTTAGTACCACATGAAAGGCCCTAAAGGGTGCAAGTGTCACGCACAGACTTGGGGAAGGTCCGGTGTGCGGCAAGACACACAACAAACAGGGGTTTCGCCACAACAAACAAGGGGTACCCCGGGGACACTTTAACAATTATGGGCCTGGGTGCTACGGAAGGGGATGATGGAATACCTTCTGCACTCACCCACAGCTGTACCCTATTCTCCTAGTGATTCTCAATACAGGTTCCGCACTTGTTGCTGAGCAGAGCAAGATACTGAAACCCTGAGAAATCTTGTAATAACTCTGGCTAGTGAGCTTGCAGGTGAGGATTGCTAGTCCCACCACTGCACTAATACAACAAAAAGGAAGTTATGACAGATAGGGGAAACAACAAAGAGTAAAGCCCAATTTCATGGCTGCAGTCAGACACAAGGACTGCAGCCTACACCTCTTCACACTATAAACACCAGCAGCTCCTTCCACCTCGAAGCCTAGCTTCAGAATGAATCAGAATAACCCACGCTCTCTACTAAGAGATGGGACCATATTTAGGGGAAGGGAGTGGTCACTAACCAGAAGTACCTGAGGCCAGGAGTGAAAAGCTGCTGGAAAGTAAAACTGACATTAACCCTTTCAGCAGCAAAAGGAAGGGAAATACATTTAATGTGAGGAGTCTCAGATGGCAAAGAGAGACACTTGGATTATGGATTGGGGGTTGGGGCTTGGGGGGGCACTATGGTGACATCAAGGGACTGGGGGAGGAGATTTCTCTCCCATCTGACATGTTTGATTATGGCAAGTGGGAGAGAAATAATTTTTTACCTGTGCCGCCATTTACTGTAATGTGAGCATATGGTGTATACCAATGATCACAAGAACGGGGACAGGAAAAAAAGGCCCGAATCAAGATGTCCAGGGTCTTAGCTACCCTCAGTAGCTGAACCCCCGGAGATTTTCCCTATGATGGGGGACGCTACTTACTTTTTTAATGCTGCCGTTTATAAATGGTGGAACAGAATAAGTACCATATTCTGCCACCGTTCATGTCCAAAAGGCTTTCATAATGGGGTTAAATATAGTTTGTTTTATTCATCACAAAAACAGCAAAAATGCAGTTGTCATATTTTTGCAGTGTTTTTGCACTTTCTTGTTGTCTTCAATGGTGAAAAAAATGCTGCAAAAATGCTAAAAGAATTGACATGGTACTTTTTTTAAAAAACACCATTTGAATCAGGAAAAAAAGCAATTGTGTGTGTGAAGAATATGGAGAAATCATGTCATATCAATCAACTGTAAGTCATAGTCATCTAAAGGGTACTTTACACGCTGCGATATCGGTATCGATATCGCTAGTGAGCGTACCCGTCCCCGTCGGTTGTGCATCACGGGCAAATCGCTGCCCGTGGTGCACAACATCGCTTACACCTATCACACTACTTACCTGCTTATCAACGTCGCTGTGACCGGCAAACCGCCTTCTTTCTAAGGGGGCGGTTCGTTCGGCGTCATAGCGACGTCACTAAGCAGCCATCCAATAGCAGAGGAGGGGCGGAGATGAGCGGGCCGAACATCCCGCCCACCTCCTTCCTTCCTCATTGGCGGCAGGAAGCAGGTAAGGAGATGTTTCTCGTTCCTGCAGTGTCACACATAGCGATGTGTGCTGCTGCGGGAACGACGAACAACATCGCTACTCGCCAGACAACGATATTTGGTGTTTGGACAGCCTCTCCAACGATTGTTACCACTTTTACGAGCGTTGAAGGTCACTCGTACGTGTCACATGCTGCGCTGTCACTAACGATGCCGGATGTGTGTCACAAACACCGTGACCCCGACGATAAATCATTAGCGATATCGCAGCGTTTAAAGCACCTTTAGTTCAAAGTGGGAATCAGAGACAGGATGCCTCCATCCACCAACAAATGGGTCCAATTATAAATGAAGACGTAAGGAAAACTAATTAAGTCAGAGGACACCTCCTGTATGGCCTGGCAATTATAACAGGAAGGTCCACTCACGGAAACAGATCGGTTGGATTTTTGTGTACGTAGAGGCAGGCAAGTGCATTTCCCAGGGAGTGATCAAAGCCATATCATCAGACTTGTCGGCACCCATGGAATATTATGAATATTGAGAGGGCAAACATAATACATATTTTCCCTTAAAGTGAACCAGTCATCAGGATTCTTCGAACTCGAACTTTGGGGTTTTTTTGGAAGTCGGTTTGCGAACACGAACGCCGAACATCGAAACTCAGGTTTACTCATCTCTAGAGGTCACACTATGCATCATAGACAGCAAAGATGACAGATGTACTCTCTTCCAGCTGCTAGATATTAATTTGGAGCTCATAGGCATATCTCACAGTTAAAGGGAACCAATCACCAGGATTTTCGTATATAAGCTAAAGGGGATAACTATGAATATATTACAGTATCTGCTCCTTTGCTGCTATCATTCAAGAAGCAGCTAATTTTATAAACTTTACTTTCTTGGATTTCAAAACCTAAACATCCGAGCTGACCACTACAGGTATGTAGAGAATCAGCCTGATAGTGCCAGTACAGCACTGGCTTTAGCTTATATACGAAAATCCTGGTGATTGGTTCCCTTTAACTGTGAGATATGCCTATGAGCTCCAAATTAATATCTAGCAGCTGGAAGAGAGTACATCTGTCATCTTTGCTGTCTATGATGCATAGTGTGACCTCTAGAGATGAGTAAACCTGAGTTTCGATGTTCGGCGTTCGTGTTCGCAAACCGACTTCCAAAAAAACCCCAAAGTTCGAGTTCGAAGTTCAAGTTAGTTACAAGTGCAAACAACTCAAGTGAGCAGCACTGTGCTTGGGTATGAGTGATGCTCAGACCTGTGCGAGCTGCTTGCAGTGTTGAACGGCTCACATTTGGGGTAAAATCAGCATGATCAGATGCAGTGTCCACACACAAACAAAAAAAACATTTTTTTTAAATAGTCCGCCAACACTCTCCTGGAAGTGCTCTTCTTATGGTTGGCAGAATGTGGGTAGAGTAATGAAATACCCAATTACTGACTTTCATTGAGGTTCGGATCAAGTCAGGGTCAATAAACAATTTTTTTTAAGATTTGAATGTACTTGGCGAACAAAACCTTTGAAGGTTCTCTCATCTCTAGTGACCTCCACTCAGAAGACAATCACTAAATAATATGGTGGGTACCTTTAAACCCTCACTTGACCAAACTCTTGATGACCTCATTTGGGGGCTGTCTGTAGGATGGGCTCAGAACTATGGAGAATTATGGAATCCCATCTTTCATCATATCTTTGCTCGTGTGGTCCCAGGTGAGAGATATTACCGTCATCTTTCCTGTCATGAATTTACCTGTTCATAGGATAGGAAACATGATGGGTGTACTATCTCCCATATTTCTCACACCACCCCCCTTTAGGGGGTGCTAGGGGGCAGCACATTTCTGTGTTCCCCAGAGCATCTTTCACAACCTCCCCTTGCCCGCATAACTCGTTGGCGTTACTGTGGTCCCTGCCCTTCTTGTAGCGAATGGCAAAGTAGTACTGCTGGAGCACAAGGCTCCATTATGGCCGTGGCAGAAGCCCCCTTTGGTTTCTTGTCCCAGATGAATTGTCGTAGATCCTCTGGGCAATTCCACATGAATCGTTCAATGTCGATCAACTCCTTTAGCTCCTCGACATTGTCCTTGTTCCTAGTTCTCAACAGCTCTTTGGAGGGCTCACATGTGGTTGGCCCAGGTGTCTTTTGGACCCTCTGCAAGCTAAACAAATAAAAACAAGAGATTTTCTGTCTCACCAATTAATTGTTTAAAAAAATTTCGCAGCTCTGATGTAGTCCTTGGCTTTCCCACAATGTCCACCGATTCTGTAGAATAACCTATGGAGCCACGTTCTGAGAACAATATTTCACAGGTAACTCCAGGTCAGGCTGCGGTACCCGATGACTGTGACAAGAGTTAATGATGTCA
The DNA here is from genome assembly GCF_048569485.1 of Anomaloglossus baeobatrachus. Lineage (NCBI taxonomy): Eukaryota > Metazoa > Chordata > Amphibia > Anura > Aromobatidae > Anomaloglossus > Anomaloglossus baeobatrachus. Next base: position 217,318,278 of record NC_134353.1, read on the forward strand.
GTAACATTACTGCTCATCACCGCTCTCACCGGGTCACACAGTGTAATCACACTATTAATGAGTTTTTGGTTTTTAGTTTCATTATTCTTTATTTCAATATTCAAAACATAATCAACTGTATATGATGGAATTATGATTGTTAGATTGTATATGAATTATCTTGTGTATTTTTTGTTTTTGGACTAATCCTTCTTCTGATATTTGATGTTATTTTAAATATTTATTATTAATGTTTACTTCATTAATACTAGTATTATTGGTTTTTATCTTCTCACATTTTCATTGTTTTTAATGGTATTTTAATCAGTGAATTTTTTCCAGCTTTTTATCTTTTCCCATTGTTTAATATCACTTTTGCTGGTGTCTCAGATGATATAATTAATGATGAGTGATACCCTATTTATTAGGTTTATTTAGTCTGAGCACAGGTCATGATTAAGACTACATGTCGAAACGCGTAGATGTGAGCTATCTATCTTATTCCATATTTTTTTCTGCTGTGTGCCTCAGGTTTTTAAATTGATGAATTAAAAGTTAAATTTTACCTATTACCTCTGCAAGGATTGCTCTGCATTACATCCCCTGGTTTGATTTATGATATTGGCCAACACCCTTGTTTAGTTCCAGGGTGGTTTACTATTAGTATGAAACGAGACAAATGGTAGCACGCATTGTCCTTTTCTTCCCCGGACAATCATTCTTCCAGATGTCATAGTCTAAAGGGAACGTCATTAAAAAAAAAGTACTTTAACACAATCGTTTACAGTCCAGTTCCTGTACTTTCTTTAGGTCAGTCTGTCCTTGATATACATACCCTACATAGAACAATTCAGGTCCACAATTGAGATATTAAATAACCATAGAAAATGTATTAGGTGTCAAACAAGAACACATACATAGAATTAAAATACTTTATGCATAGGCCACAACTATAGGGATACAGGGGAAATGAGTCGCACTACTCTGAGTAGCTATCTGGGAAAATATGCGGTCAGTACACAAATATTAAGTATTGGGTGCAACTAGATTGATTAATCACATAAAAGAAGCCCATGATTCTGACCCCAATGTATTGTCATTTGCAGGCATTGATTTAGTTAAAATTCCAGCCAGAGGTGGGGATACGCACAAACTTCTACTCAGAAAGGAGGCAGAATATATTATGAAGTTTAATGCTCTAGGTCCATTAGGACTAAATGATAAAAATGAGTTGAGCGTATTCTTAGGATAATTGTTTCTGGATTCCAATTATATGTGATATTATTATATGTCCTTATATGTTGTACATGCTTATTTTGCACCCCATTCAGTAGAAATACTGTAGTTTGATTTTAAACTTGTTTTAATCACTGCTGACATCGACCACTTGTATTATGTGGATATAATGGATGTGATGTCAGTTCAATCCAGACCAGCTGAAGCACCAGACAGGTGCGAAACGGCCGCCGTCGTCTTTGGACGTGTGTAGCGTCTGCTCCATCCCCTCCACTCCATGCACTTGTAACTTGCACGAATAAAACAAAAAAACCTGCACAAGCAACAACTGGTGAGTGCCTGATGATATTTTTTCTTTTACCGCTCTGATATTCATATGCCTATTTACATCAACGGCACCGCAGAGCATGTGCACTTTTTCAGCCCAGTATAGGATGTTCTAAAAGTCTTTTGGTGTGGGGCAGTGCCCTGTTTTTTCTCCTTTTTCGTATGAACAAATATTAAGTAGGCTGCTATGACATTCTTATAGGGCATACAGATACAGTGCCTTCAAGTAGTATTCAACCCCCTGCAGATTTAGCAGGTTTACACATTCGGAATTAACTTGGCATTGTGACATTTGGACTGTAGATCAGCCTGGAAGTGTGAAATGCACTGCAGCAAAAAAGAATGTTATTTATTTTTTCTTTTTTTTTTTAAATTGAGAAAAGTTTATTCAGAGGGTCATTTATTATTCAACCCCTCAAACCACCATAATTCTGTTTGGTTCCCCTAAAGTATTAAGAAGTATTTCAGGCACAAAGAACAATGAGCTTCACATGTTTGGATTAATTATCTCTTTTTCCAGCCTTTTCTGACTAATTAAGACCCTCCCCAAACTTGTGAACAGCACTCATACATGGTCAACATGGAAAAGACAAAGGAGCATTCCAAGGCCATTAGAGACAAGATCGTGGAGGGTCACAAGGCTGGCAAGGGGTACAAAACCCTTTCTAAGGAGTTGGGCCTACCTGTCTCCACTGTTGGGAGCATCATCCGGAAGTGAAAGGCTTATGGAACTACTGTTAGCCTTCCACGGCCTGGACAGCCTTTGAAAGTTTCCTCCCGTGCCGAGGCCAGGCTTGTCCGAAGAGTCAAGGCTAACCCAAGGACAACAAGGAAGGAGCTCCGGGAAGATCTCATGGCACTGGGGACATTGGTTTCAGTCAATACCATAAGTAATGTACTCCACCACAATGGTCTCCGTTCCAGACGAGCCCGTAAGGTACCTTTACTTTCAAAGCGTCATGTCAAGGCTCATCTACAGTTTGCTCATGATCACTTGGAGGACTCTGAGACAGACTGGTTCAAGGTTCTCTGGTCTGATGAGACCAAGATCGAGATCTTTGGTGCCAACCACACATGTGACGTTTGGAGACTGGATGGCACTGCATACGACCCCAAGAATACCATCCCTACAGTCAAGCATGGTGGTGGCAGCATCATGCTGTGGGGCTGTTTCTCAGCCAAGGGGCCTGGCCATCTGGTCCGCATCCATGGAAAGATGGATAGCACGGTCTACCTGGAGATTTTGGCCAAGAACCTCCGCTCCTTAAGATGGGTCGTCATTTCATCTTCCAACAAGACAACGACCCAAAGCACACAGCCAAGAAAACCAAGGCCTGGTTCAAGAGGGAAAAAATCAAGGTGTTGCAGTGGCCTAGTCCGTCTCCTGACCTTAACCCAATTGAAAACTTGTGGAAGGAGCTCAAGATTAAAGTCCACATGAGACACCCAAAGAACCTAGATAACTTGGAGAAGATCTGCATGGAGGAGTGGGCCAAGATAACTCCAGAGACCTGTGCCGGCTTGATCAGGTCTTATAAAAGATGATTATTAGCTGTTATTGCAAACAAGGGTTATTCCACAAAATATTAAACCTAGGGGTTGAATAATAATTGACCCACAATTTTATGTTGAAAATTTATTAAAATTTAACTGAGCAACATAACTTGTTGGTTTGTAAGATTTATGCATCTGTTAATAAATCCTGCTCTTGTTTGAAGTTTGCAGGCTCTAACTTATTTGCATCTTATCAAACCTGCTAAATCTGCAGGGGGTTGAATACTACTTGTAGGCACTGTACATGGTACGCATTACACTTAGGCTTGTCTCACTACAAGAGTCGTATGCCACTGTGGTATGGCTGTCACTGAGATAAATGGATAGTACCTGCTATCTCATATATTTGCACAAATACGGTACATTTTGGCAGCACATACAACAGCAGCAGTGTGCCCTAAATAATACCTACAATATAACGTGCCGACCATACATCAATACAGGATCGCATAATAAGCATTACCTGCAGCCATGTGTATATCGATCGCTACAGCCCAGACAGCCACTCCCACCTCTGGGAGGTATTGTTTAGGGCACACTGCTGCTGTTGTATGTGCTGTCAAATCTGTACCCTATGGGTGCAAATATATGAGATAGCAGGTACTATCCATTTATCTCAGTGACAGCCATTCTAAGTCTGAACTGGGTGCAAAAAAACTAAAAAACCATCACTATGGGGAGATAAGGTATGCACACCAGTGACTATGTAAGGGGAATACATGAAATAGCAGAAACTGCTGTGTGAATACTGACTTGAAAAATCCAATAGCTATATGTAAGAGTGAAAATGTGAAAAATGGAATCTGCATTACTGCCATGAACATATGAATCAAGAGAAATTTAGCTACTGAATTGATCAATGCAATAGAGCCCCAACACTACGCCAAAGTATTTCTCTACGTTGGGGTCCCTAGCTTGTGTGTCCTCTCATGCAGTTAAAAAACTTACCGTGTATGGGAAGCTGAGACCCAGGCTATTTATGCGTATGATATGGATTGGCAATAGGTGTGGTTGGGGAGGGTTCACAAACGTTTTTCGTATATGCCCCCAGTATTTGCTGATAACGTGCTGCATTCATCTTTCCTTCAACTTTCACCAAGTTTCCTGTGCCTTTGTAGCTCACACAACCCCCAATCATCAGCGATCCACCTCCGTGCTTTACAGTAGGAATGGTGTTCCTTTCATCATAGGCCTTGTTGACACCTTTCCAAATGTAACGTTTATGGTTGGGGCCAAAAAGTCTGATTTTAGTCTCATAACTCCAAATTACCTTGTTCCCATAGTTTGGAAGCTTGTCTCTGTTCTGTTTGGTGTATTGTAGTCGAGATACTTTGTGGCATTTGCACAGTAATGGCTTTCTTTTGGCAACTCGACTATGCAGCCCATTTTTCTTCCAATACTAGCCCAGCAGAGACAGTAGAGATGTTGGCCCTGGTAAGTTCTGCATGGAGGAGCTGAAGATGAAAAGTTGTGCCAAGGCACACACACTATAGGGCAATGTTGTGAAGGGGGGCAAAATATAGCGAGGAGTAGTGGAATATTATTAAAAGGGGCAGTTTGAGGGGATATTTAGGAGAGGGGCCGTGTGTTGGGTAGTGATAGTATGGAGGGGCTCAGTGGAGTGGGAACAGTATGGAGAGGGGCAATGTGGGGCGATATTACGGAGAGGGTCTGTGGGAGGTGGGGCAATATGGAGAGGGACAGTGTGGGGTAGATATTATCAAGAGTGGCAGAAGATGACATGGAAAACCGTATCTGGGATGGCATTATGGAAAGGGGCAGTGTGAGAGGGATAATAGTATGGGGACAGGGAGTGTGGAAGGATTTTATGGAGAGGCACAGTGTGAGGGGATATTATGGAGAGGGGCAGTGTGGGGGATATTATGGAAAGGTACAGTCTGACTTGAATATTATGAAGACTGGCAATGTGTGGAGATATTATGAAAAGTGGCAGTGTGGGGGGATGACATTTTGCAGAGGTGCAGTGTCGGTGAAGGGATATTTTATGCAGAAAGCACACTAAGGGGCAATTATTTATTTAGGGGAGCAGCATGTGAGATAGTTTTGTTTATTTGTGATACTGACTACATCTCATCAGTAGAGTTGAGCGATGTTCGAGTCGAACGGTTCGCCAATTTCAAATTCAAGTGATTTTGGGCGGTGTTCGAGTCGTTCGACGAACTCGAACGATTTGCTTAAAGTTTGGCAGTTCAAGTTAGCGTTCGATAAGGGCTCGATCACCGAAAAGCGTAGCTAGTTACTAGCTGGCTTTTCACTGTAATACTGTGAGTCACTGGGAATCATGATATTATCAAAATTCAGCGTATAGTGTGCGGGGGGGGGGGGCGGGGTTTAGATCAGTGCTGCTGCTGAGTGTAGAAAGAATGGCGATCGCCATTTTTTTTTCCTAACCGCGCATACAGTATGGCGGGCCATGCTGTCAGCCAATCACAGACACACACACAGCAAAGTGGATTTTTGCCAAACAAGCAAGGGCATGTGTCATTGGCTGTGCATGTCACATGTCTTTGCTTTATAAGACCCGGCCATTTTCCTCGTCGCCGCCATTATCTCTCTGCTGCGGATGGGTGACAGTCACTGGTCCCCCTGCTGGTGCTGCTGTGTGCGCTATAGACATACAGTGCAATCTCCACATCGCTTTAGGGCAGTGATGGCGAACCTATGGCACGCGTGCCACCAGGGGCACGCAGAGCCCATTCTGCTGGCACGCGTGCTGTCGCCTGATCCTGCCGCTTTGATCTGCTAGTGCAGTCGCGCCGGCAGATCAAATCTGTGTTGGAGCGGAGGAGACATTTCTCCTTGCTCCGACACTCCTCCTCCCCCAGGCTGCAGGTGTGTTGCCTAGGAGACGGAGGAGTGTCAGTGAGCGGCGCCAGTGTAATGAGGTCTTCTGGCCGCGTGGGAACTGAGGACCCAGCGGTGTGCAGCGGTGGAGCGTGTGCAGGAAGGTAAGTTGTGTGTTGCTTTTTTTTTTTTTTTTTAATAACTTGTGTGCGGCTGTGCTAAGGTGGGGATGAGGGGTGGCCAGTGCCAGCATGGGGTGGAGGAGAACACACATGCCAGCATGGGGTGGGGGAGAATGCACATGCCAGCATAGGGTGGGGGAGAACACACATGCCAACATGGGGTAGGGGAGAATGCACATGCCAGCATGGGGTGGGGGAGAATACACATGCCAGCATGGGGTGGGGGAGAACGCACATGCCAACATGGGGTGGGGAAGAATGCACATGCCATCATGGGGTAGGGGAGAACGCACATGCCAGCATGGGGTGGGGGAGAATGCACATGCCAGCATGGGGTGGGGGAGAAACACACATGCCAGTATGGGGGGGACGCACATGCCAGCATGGGGTGGGGGAGGGGGGACGCACATGCCAGCATGGGGTGGGGGAGGGGGAACGCACATGCCAGCATGGGGTGGGGGAGGGGAAACACACATGCCAGCATGGGGTGGGGGAGGGGGAACACACATGACAGCATGGGGTGGGGGAGAAACACACATGCCAGCATGGGGTGGGGGAGGGGGAACGCACATGCCAGCATGGGGTGGGGGAAAAACACATATGCCAGTATGGGGAGGGGGAAGCACATGCCAGCATGGGGTGGGGAGGTGGAACACACATGCCAGCATGGGGTGGGGGAGAAACACACATGCCAGTATGGGGGGGGAAACGCACATGCCAGCATGGGGGGACGACACACATGCCAGCATGGGGGGGGGGGATGACATGCATGCCAGGATGGGGAACAATGCATGGCAGAATGGGGAACAATGCATGCCAGGATGGGGAACAATGCATGCCAGGATGGGGAAACATGCATGCCAGGATGGGGAAAACATGCATGGGAGGATGGGGAAAACATACATGCCAAGATGGAGGAAACATGCATGCCAGGATACATGCCAGGATAGGGAAACATGCATGCCAAGATGGAGGAAACATACATGCCAAGATGGAGGAAACATACATGCCAAGATGGAGGAAACATACATGCCAGGATGGAGGAAACATGCATGCCAGGATGGGGAAAACATGCATGCCAGGATGGGGAAAACATGCATGCCAGGATGGAGGAAACATTCATGCCAGGATGGAGGAAACATGCATGCCAGGATGGAGGAAACATGCATGCCAGAATGGAGGAAACATGCATGCCAGGATGGGGAAAACATGCATGCCAGGATGGAGGAAACATACATGCCAAGATGGAGGAAACATGCATGCCAGGATGGAGGAAACATGCATGCCAGGATGGAGGAAACATGCATGCCAGGATGGAGGAAACATGCATGCCAGGATGGGGAAAACATGCATGCCAGGATGGAGGAAACATGCATGCCAGGATCGAGGAAACATGCATGCCAGGATGGAGGAAACATGCATGCCAGGATGGGGAAAACATGCATGCCAGGATGGGTGAAAACATGCATGCCAGGATGGAGGAAACATGCATGCCAGGATGGAGGAAACATGCATGCCAGGATGGAGGAAACATGCATGCCAGGATGGGGAAAACATGCATGCCAGGATGGAGGAAACATACATGCCAAGATGGAGGAAACATGCATGCCAGGATGGAGGAAACATGCATGCCAGGATGGAGGAAACATGCATGCCAGGATGGAGGAAACATGCATGCCAGGATGAAGGAAACATGCATGCCAGGATGGGGAAAACATGCATGCCAGGATGGAGGAAACATGCATGCCAGGATAGAGGAAACATGCATGCCAGGATGGAGGAAACATGCATGCCAGGATGGAGGAAACATGCATGCCAGGATGGAGGAAACATGCATGCCAGGATGGGGAAAACATGCATGCCAGGATGGAGGAAACATACATGCCAGGATGAAGGAAACATGCATTCCAGGATGGAGGAAACATGCATGCCAGGATGGAGGAAACATGCATGGCAGGATGGAGGAAACATACATGCCAGGATGGAGGAAACATGCACGCCAGGATGGGGAAAACATGCATGCCAGGATGGAGGAAACATACATGCCAGGATGGAGGAAACATGCATGCCAGGATGGAGGAAACATGCATGCCAGGATGGAGGAAACATGCATGGCAGGATGGAGGAAACATGCATGGCAGGATGGAGGAAACATACATGCCAGGATGGAGGAAACATGCACGCCAGGATGGGGAAAACATGCATGCCAGGATGGAGGAAACATACATGCCAGGATGGAGGAAACATGCAGGCCAGGATGGAGGAAACATGCATGCCAGGATGGAGGAAACATGCATGCCAGGATGGAGGAAACATGCATGCCAGGATGGAGGAAACATGCATGGCAGGATGGAGGAAACATACATGCCAGGATGGAGGAAACATGTGTCGCGGGCGGAGGAGGGGACGCTGCGCTCTCCCACTGCTCGGGTCCAGCCGCTGCTGCTGCGGCTGCCGCTGCTCGGTGGTGGCTCGAGCGGTGGGCCGGATCCCGGGGACTCAAGCGGCGTTCCTCGCCCGTGAGTGAAAAGGGAGATTGATTGGATTGTGGAGATTTGATTATTGTCCGTGACGCCACCCACAGTTGTGGTGATGTTGGTGACACCACCGCTGCTCTAGACGGGGATCCCGGGAGCGGTGACAGGGAGCAGCTTTGTTGTTAGTTCTCCCCTTCGTGGGTAGGGGGTTGGTTGTCTCTGGGCCCGGTGATGGGGTTAGGGATGGATGACAGGCAGGTTACGGGGCCTGGTGAGGTGCAGGGTCGCGGGGGCAGCGTTGTGCCGCACGGCATGGTGGTACTCACTCAGCCAATGATGAGGACACAGTTCTCGGTAAAACACACGGCTGGATGGACGGGTCCCACAGACGGCTGCGGTGTTGTTTCTCCCAGCAGGTTGATGGTGACTGCCTTTCCCTGCACCTATGTACGGTAGATGGTTCCAATGGGTTCCCACTGGTAACCCGCTCCCCAGCTTGGATATGGGCTGGAGGAACCCCTTTTGCACGCAGGCTCTGGCCCTGGGAACGGTAGCCTTGGCGGTGGCTGTGTTTCCCTCTCTCTCGGTTGGACTGTTGCCTTCTGTCAGGTCTTGGCTGCTGGGAAACTCAGGAGGTCCCCTTCGCTAACGAATTTGGCAAATTCACGGCGACTCCTAGCCTTGCCGGGGTCCGTAAGCCCCTGCCAGATGCTGGCTTCTCTTTGCGTACCGGTCCGGTACCGCCGGGCCACCGCCCATCCACGGTCCTTATGGTAGACTCTGATAGGCCACTCCTGCAGACGGTCACCACCGTCTGCCAACCTTGCTGATCCGTCCGGGCCACACACCCGGACCAACTTCAGTCTGCTCACTTGCCACTTTCCTTCCTTTCACTTTCACTTCCCTAGCTAGACTGTTTACTTTTCCCGCCTCCAGGACTGTGAACTCCTCGGTGGGAGGGGCCAACCGCCTGGCCCATCCCCTGGTGTGGACATCAGCCCCTGGAGGAAGGCAACAAGGGTTTTGTGTATGACTTCGGTGTGCTTGACCGGGAGTGTGGGGTGTGTGGGTGTTGTTCTTTGTGGCCTCTGGCTGGTCCAGGGCGCCACATTCCCCCTTAGTTAAATGCAGACCGTCCGCGGGCTGCCCGTCCATCACCTGTTCTATTTTCACAACTGAAAAATAGAAAAACGGTAAAACAGAAATTACAAGTAAAATAACATCTTCCCACATCGGGAGGTACTCTTACTTAAACGTTACGGTTACGGCTTCCGCTCTCTCCCACCCAAGCAACCTGGCCTGATGCTGCCCCTAAGCAAATGGGCAGCACCTCTTGACCCCAGTCCTGCACAAGTTGCCCGAGCGGGTTCTGTCCTTTTCAGGGGACCCACGTCCATGGGGAACCGCTGAAAACCCCAGAGGATCGCCACCGGTTCCGGCGGTGGCTGGGCCCCAGCCTACTCCACTGCGGGCCCTTCCTCCAATCTGCCTCTCCGGACGCGGTAACGGTGAAAGCCATATAAACAACATTATTATTTACAAGCCACAAGTTTGTGGTTGCCCTGCTAGTTCTTGGGCCTGTTCGTAAGGAGTTCCTTACGCATAATTGTAAAGGGGGTCCCAACGGGGACCAGTTGCCGGCAATGACCGGTGCAAATCAGCAGCAAATCAGGTAACTTTCACGGTATCATTTACTTATCATTCATTTTCAAAACATTTTAAACGGTACTTTGGTGGTCCCAACGGGGAACAACTGCAACGGTACTCCGCTGCCATCACTCTGAGTCTTCGGCATCACTTGGGGGGGAAAAGAGCGGTGCACACACGGGCCTCCTGGCTGCCCCTCAACTTCGCATCCAGCGCAAACCACCCCCTCTCCCCGCAGTGCCGGGTGTATTGTGCCAGGTCCCCTGGCATCAGGTTGCGGCCTGGGTGCTCTTCTGGCAGGTGGGCGTTAACGTCCCACCGGGCTATGAAAACTTCGGCCTCCAGGCCCGGTTCATATATAAAGCCATAGCCCCGGCGGACATCAAACCGCCTCACCTGCTCTTCATACAGGGGGCCCCGGACGTGGAAGGTCGCTTGCCTCAGGCTCTCCTTCTCCCGGATTGTACGGGCCACCATCTCTGCCTTCTTCTTCTCCCATTCTGCGATCTCCAGGCCCAACGGTACCAGCTCCCTATCCAAGTACGGTACTGCTGCGAGCTCCGGCGCACGGGTCGGGCCCCGCGAGACCTTCTGGACACTGCCCACCACTGGCAATCTGGGTGGAAGGTCCCGCGGTGACTTGGCCTGGGGTGCTGCTTTGTAGCGGCAACCCGGCGCAACCTCAGCCGAGGTGTGGGGGATGGGCACAGGGGCTTTCTTCCGCTGGGCCTTCTGCACGGAGCGGCCTGTCGGCTCCGGCTCGGGGGAAGTCTCTGTAGATGCCTCCGGCTCGGGCTTCTGGACATTCCAGGGCAGCACTTCCGGTCGGTCACAGGCTCCGGCTACAGGTCGGTCCGCCTGGGCGGACATGCAGGGTATCGCTACCGGTTGCGGGGGTAGCAGGCCTAGTGGCGGGGTCACGGCAGCCGGGACGGGTAGCGAGGGAGGCAGCAGGGCGAGCGGGTTCAGACCGGGTCCCGCAGCCGCGATGACCGACCCACTAGGGGTATCGGGGCGTGGGTCACTCACCCTCCCTTCCGCAACTTCCTCCTCGCGTCTCCGCACTGTCGCTATGACCTCCATCATGTTGGTCTCCCACTCCTCCAAGAGGAGCTGCATCTTGACCTGCAGCCTCTGTTGGAGCTGCGCGGTCCGGATCTCCACCCACGCCGCGGTTCCAGGCGCGGGGGCTACGGTGCTACGGGACGGCATAAACATCTTGCTGGCGGCCTCTCCCAGGAACAAGATGGATGCAGGGTCCTTGCGTCCCTGCTTTTATAGCCGCGAGCTACATGCGGCCAGACGCCATCAGTCCCCCTTAGTCTCTTTCCGGCTCCTCCTCTACAGGGGCGGGGTTTTGGCCTTCGCGCCTCCACTACTCGAGGAGACGCTCGAGCAGGAACTTTTCGCGCCCAAGATAGCGGCTTCTCAAATTTTTCGGCCGCACACCTCCGGCGGTCACACAAGGCGCACTTCCAACAGTTGGTAGAACGGTAGGATCCTGTTCGTGACGCCAAGTTGTCGCGGGCGGAGGAGGGGACACTGCGCTCTCCCACTGCTCGGGTCCGGCCGCTGCTGCTGCTGCGGCTGCCGCTGCTCGGTGGTGGCTCGAGCGGTGGGCCGGATCCCAGGGACTCGTGCGGCGCTCCTCACCCGTGAGTGAAAAGGGGGGATTTTGATTGTGGGGATTTGATTATTGTCCGTGACGCCATCCACGGTTGTGGTGATATTGGTGACACCACTGCTGCTCTAGACGGGGATCCCGGGAGCGGTGACAGGGAGCAGCTTTGTTGTTAGTTCTCCCCTCCGTGGGTAGGGGGTTGGTTGTCCCGGGGCCCGGTGATGGGGGTAGGGATGGATGACAGGCAGGTTACGGGGCCTGGTGAGGTGCAGGGTCGCGGGGGCAGCGCTGTGCTGCATAGCACGGTGGTACTCACTCAGCCAATGATGAAGGCACAGTCCTCGGTAAAGCACACGGCTGGATGGATGGGTCCCACAGACGGCTGCGGTGTTGTTTCTCCCGGCAGGTTGATGGTGACTGCCTTTCCCTGCACCTATGTACGGTAGATGGTTCCAATGGGTTCCCACTGGTAACCCGCTCCCCAGCTTGGATATGGGCTGGAGGAGCCCCTTTTGCCCGCAGGCTCTGGCCCTGGGAACGGTAGCCTTGCTGGTGGCTGTGTTTCCCTCTCTCGGTTGGACTGTTGCCTTCTGTCGGGTCTTGGCTGCTGGGAAACCCAGGAGGTCCCCTTCGCTAACGAATTTGGCAAATTCACGGCGACTCCTAGCCTTGCCGGGGTCCGTAAGCCCCTGCCAGATGGTGCTGGCTTCTCTTTGCGTACCGGTCCGGTACCGCCGGGCCACCGCCCGTCCACGGTCCTTACGGTAGACTCCGATAGGCCACTCCTGCAGACGGTCACCACCGTCTGCCAACCTTGCTGATCCGTCCGGGCCACACACTCGGACCAACTTCAGTCTGCTCACTTGCCACTTTCCTTCCTTTCACTTTCACTTCCCTAGCTAGACTGTCTACTTTTCCCGCCTCCAGGACTGTGTACTCCTCGGTGGGCGGAGCCAACTGCCTGACCCACCCCCTGGTGTGGACATCAGCCCCTGGAGGATGGCAACAAGGGTTTTGTGTCTGACTTCGGTGTGCCTGACCGGGAGTGTGGGGTGTGTTGTTCTCTGTGGCCCCTGGCTGGTCCAGGGCGCCACACATGCATGCCAAGATGGAGAAAACATGCATGCCAGGATGGGGAAAACATACATGCCAGGATGGAGGAAACATGCATGGAAGGATGGAGGAAACATACATGCCAGGATGGAGGAAACATACATGCCAGGATGGGGAAACATGCATGCCAGGATGGGCAAAACATGCATGCCAAGATGGAGGAAACATGCATGGCAGGATGGAGGAAACATACATGCCAGGATGGAGGAAACATGCCACGATAGGGTATATTTACCAGGAAGGGGAACATTTACCAGGAAGGGGTACATGCTAGGAAGGGGGCATTTACCTAGATGGGGGTACATTTACCTGGATGGGGGTAAATTAACCAGAATTGGGAACATATACCAGGATGGAGGACATTTACCAGGAATGGGGTACATGCCGGGATGGGGGAACATTTACAAGGATGGGCAATATGTCAGAATGGGGTACATTTGCCAGCATGGGGGAACATGCCAGAAGAAGGTACATTTACCAGGATGGAGGACATTTACCAGGATGAGGTATATTTACCAGGATGAGGCCATGATGGGGACAAATATACCAGAATATAGGAAATATATATCAGGATGGGGGACATGTTTACCAGGAAGTGGCCCAGGAAGGGGACATAACTAAACAATGAAAGGGGAGGGGAGCAACTCGTACGTCTTTATGGGATTTCAAGATTTTCGGACTTTGAAATGTAGATATGGATTACAGGGTGACATCTGATTGCATTCCATGGTAAAATCTCTTTCTAATATGCTGCAATTTTTTCCAGAAAGATCAACTGCTGTGTCTGGAAAGGGCTCAGCTTCAATGTGTGGTAAGCATGCATGAGCATGATGCCCCTTGCTGAAGAGAAGAGAAGACGGCAAAGGTAAGGTTAAAATCAATTATTTACATAATGGGATTGGTTGGCACTTCGGAAAAAAAATTGGGTTTAGGGCAACAGTTTGGGCACTCGGCCTGTAAAAGGTTCGCCATGACTGCTTTAGGGATTAGGGACTACTTGTAATTTCAGCCCTTTTCAGGGCTACATTACAGCCGTTCATAGCCATTTTTGCTAGGCAGGTCTGTGCCAGTGCTGTGCAGGGGTTTATATCACAGCGTCTGGCTAAATCAGCTCAGGCAATTCCTTGGGGCATTGTTTCATTGGCAGGGATAGAAAGTGAAGCTTCCTCTGCTGACAAGTTAGCTACAGCACCTGTGCATTCTACACACCTCTCCATTTTTGCTTTGCAATTTTAATTGCAAACAGTGCTGCCACTTTTAGGGGCATACTAAAATTGTCTGGGATACTAACTTAGTGTTCCTCTGCTTCCAAGCAAGGCACACTACCTCTGTATTCTACACACCTGTCCATTTTTGCTTTGCAATTTTAATTGCAAACAGTGCTGCCACTTTTAGGGGCATATTTTCATTGTCTGGGATAGTCAGAGTCGGTTCTTCAGCTGTCAATAAAGCTAGACCACCTCTGCAATCTACATCACCTGTCCATTTTTGCTATGACATTTTAAGTGTCCAATTTGGTCACAAAAAAATGAGTGGCAAAAGGACAGATGCTGGTGGAAAGGGGAACAGGCGTGTTGGAAAGGGAAAAAATGTTTGTGTCCATTGGGTAGGTGGTAAAGCTACAGTAACATCTGTTGAAGAAAGGCCATCTTCCAGCAAAAGTAAGATGTCTACTACTTTCCGTGGACAATCTGATGTGATCCCTTTTTTACGGAAACGACCAACTCTACCAAAGGTAGATGATGCACAAAAAAAGCACATGCTTGAATGGATCTCAAGGGCTCCATCAAGTGGCCTCTGCTCCACCTCAACTTCAACATCCAAAAAACTCCAGTCCTCTGAGTTGTCACCCCAATCACACTTGCCTTCCACCAGCTCTCAAGTCTCCACCCGCTCTGCAGAGTGTGGGGTAACAGAGATGGGTGAATCTGTAGAGCTGTTCAGTCACACTATAGCCTGGGAATCTGTGGTCTGCTCCAAAGCTACAGTGAGTCCAGACCAGGAAATGATCTGCAGTGATGCCCAGAAGCTTTGTGAGTCAGATTCAGGCCCTGATGAAGAAGTTTCTGAGTGTAATGTAGAGCCTCATTCCCAAACTGAAACTACTCTTGGTGGAGAAAATGAGGAACATACTGATGACGATGAGACTCAGATACCTGATTGGAATGACAACTTAACTATTCAGCCAGGGCAGGAAGAGGTAAGGTCTGAGGACGAGGGGAGTGCAAACACACAGGTTGATGATGAGGTTGTAGATCCCACTTACTGTCAACCCACTGTCAGGCACTCAAGCAGGTCAGCAGAGGCGGTGGAGGAGGATGCGACTGACGACGAGGTTAGCTTGCCTCTTCCTGGACACAGACGGAGTACTGGAAGAATGTCAACAACTGCATCCTCAGCCACAACTCTGCCTCTGAGCACAAGTCGTGGTGGCGCTGCAGGTTGCATGGGCTCTAAGCCTTGCCTAGCCTGGTCCATCGCATAGGATCTACCAAATCATGTCATCTGTAAGATTTGTCGGCAATCTTTTAGTAGCGGCCAAAACCTCACTAGTTTGACTACTTCGTCCATGAATCGTCACATGAATAACAAGCATAAGTCCCAGTGGGCAGCTCACTGTGCTACAATGTGGCCTAGCGGAGCAGGCCAACCACCCTCTGCCCCTTCAAATGCATCCGCGTTATTCATCCTCTATGACTGTGGGGACAGCAGTCACACATGCTTTGCAAAGCAGACCTTCCACCTCTTTAACCACAACAGGCAGTGTTATTGGCAGGTTGTCAGTTGTTTTTGAAGTGGAAACAGCTGCTGGTGTAGAGCTCTCTCAGACATCGAGAGCACCACCTTTGGATGAAGGCAACATTATGTCTCCGCCTGTACTTTCCTCACAGACGAGCAGTTTTTATGGGACACCCTACAGTCATGGCCAAGAGTTTTGAGAATGACACCAAAATTATATTTTCACATGATCTATTGCCCTCTGGTTTTTAATTGTATTTGTCTGATGTTTACATCACATACAGAAATATAATTGCAATCATATTATGAGTACCAAAAGGTTATATTGACAGTTAGAATGAGTTAATGCAGCAAGTCAATATTTGCAGTGTTGACCCTTCTTCTTCAGGACCTCTGCAATTCTCTCTGGCATGCTGTCAATCAACTTCTGGATCAAATCCTGACTGATAGCTGTCCATTCTTGCATAAGCAATGCTTGCATTTTGCCAGAATTTGTTGTTTTTTATTTGTCCACCCTTCTCTTGATGATTGCCCACAAGTTCTCAATGGGATTAAGATCTGGGGAGTTTCCTGGCCATGGATCCAAAATCTCTATGTTTTGTTCCATGAGCCATTTAGTGATCACCTTTGCTTTATGGCAAGGTGCTCCATCATGCTGGAAAAGGCATTGTTGGGCGCCAAACTGCTCTTGGACAGTTGGGAGAAGTTGCTCTTGGAGGACATTCTGGTACCATTCTTTATTCATGGCTGTGTTTTTAGGCAAGACTGTGAGTGAGCCGATTCCCTTGGCTGAGAAGCAACCCCACACATGAATCGTTTCAGGATGCTTAACAGTTGGCATTAGACAAGACTGGTGGTAGCGCTCACCTCTTCTTCTCCTAATAAGCTGTTTTCCAGATGTCCCAAACAATCAAAAAGGGGATTCATCTGAGAAAATGACTTTACCCCAGTCCTCAGCAGTCCACTTCCTGTACCTTTTTCAGAATATCAGTTGGTCCCTGATGTTTTTTCTGGAGAGAAGTGGCTTCTTTGCTGCCCTCCTTGAAACCAGGCCTTGCTCAAGCAGTCTCCGCCTCACAGTGCGTGCAGAAGCACTCACACCAGCCTGCTGCCATTGCTGAGCTAGCTCGGCACTGCTGGTAGTCCGATCCCGCAGCTGAAACAGTTTTAAGATACGGTCCTGGCGTTTGCTGGTCCTTCTTGGGCACCCTGGAGCCTTTTTGGCAACAATGGAAGCTCTCTCCTTGAAGTTCTTGATAATGCGATAGATTGTTGACTGAGGTGCAATCTTTGTAGCTGCGATACTCTTCCCTGTTAGGCCATTTTTGTGCAGAGCAATGATGACTGCACGTGTTTCTTTAGAGATAACCATGGTTAACTGAAGAGAAACAATGATACCAACCACCAGCTTCCTTTTAAAGTGTCCAGTGGTGTCATTCTTATTTAATCATGACTGATTGATCGCCAGCCCTGTCCTCATCAACACCCACACCTGTGTTAATGGAACAATCACTAAAACAATGTTAGCTGCTCCTTTTAAGGCAGGAATGCAATGATGTTGAAATGTGTTTTGGGGGTTAAAGTTCATTTTCTTAGCCAATATTGACTTTGCAAGTAATTGCTGTTAAGCTGATCACTCTTTATGACATTCTGGAGTATATGCAAATTGCCATTAGAAAAACTTAAGCAGTAGACTTTGTAAAACTTAATATTTGTTGCATTCTCAAAACTTTTGGCCATGACTGTACTCAACGCCATCTCAGCACAACAGCCAGCACTCTGTCCCTCAGATGTGGACAAGTAAAAGGCCATTTCCTCCTAGCCATGACAAAACTAAGAGGTTGACTTTTAACCTCTGCAAGCTGTTAGCTACAGAAATGCTGCCTTTCCGCCTGGTAGACACAGAGGATTTTCGAGACCTTATGTCCGTCATAGTGCCCCAATACCAGATGCCCAGTCGCCACTACTTCTCCAAGAAAGGTGTGCCTGCGCTATACCAGCATGTCGCACACAACATCACCGCTTCCTTGAGAAGCTCTGTGTGTGACAGGGTGCATTTCACCACCGATACTTGGATCAGTAAGCATGGACAGGGGTGTTAGATGTCGCTGACTGGGCACTGGGTAACTATGGTGAGAGATGGAGAAGGGTCTGCTGTACAAGTCTTCCCGTCCCCACGAGTTGTGCATCAATCCTCTGTATGTAGAAGTTCCTCCACTGCTTCTGCCTCCTCAACCTCATCTGGGTCCTCCACCTCTGCCCAAACCTGTCTGGTCAGGCCACCTGTGTTGTAACTGCACACAAGGAATCCCGCACACCTCCTTACTATGAAGAAAAACAAAAAGCCAGCACTAAATGTGCACTTCAGCACTAAAAATTCCAAACTGTACTTATAAAATTTTTTTGAGATTTTTGGCAAAAAATTGCAATTTCTTGAGCTGCCTCGCCACGTCACGGCAAATCTCATTTGAGGCAGTCCTACACTAAAATATTTTTATAAAATGTGCCATACGGCCTCACATATGAATAGTAGAACTGCTCTTAGCAGCACTCACCTTGTCTATTTCAATCCCGTACCCATGACTGAGTCATGGCTGTGTATTTATAAAAATATTTTAGTGTAGGACTGCCTCAAATGAGATTTGCCGTGACGTGGCGAGGCAGTTCAAGAAATTGCAATTTTTTGCCAAAAATCTCAAAAAATTTTTTAAATTTTTTTTTTATAAAAAGTACAGTTTGGAATGTTTAGTGCTAAGTGCACATTTAGTGCTGGCTTTTTGTTTTTCTTCATTGAATTGGTCGGTGGCTGACCCCCACTTTGCTATGCACCCCAATTTGGGATGTATTCCATCTGTCTAGATTTTGGCGGTTGGTGACTGTTCACATTGAACAGCATTTCATGCAGCATTTGCTTGGACCTGTCCCGCCCACAGCCATGACTCAGTCATGGGTACGGGATTGAGATAGACCAGGTGAGTGCTGCTGAGAGCAGTTCTACTATTCATATGTGAGGCCATATGGCACATTTTATAAAAATATTTTAGTGTAGGACTGCCTCAAATGAGATTTGCCGTGACGTGGCGAGGCAGCTCAAGAAATTGCAATTTTTTGCCAAAAATCTCAAAATGTTTTATAATAAGTACAGTTTGGAATGTTTAGTGCTGAAGTGCACATTTAGTGCTGGTTTTTTGTTTTTCTACACCTCCTTACTATGCTGGCAGCAGAGCTCAATGCCATCAGGCGGTCTTTACGTTGAAATGTCTGGGAAATAAGAGTCACACAGCTGAGGAGTTGTGGTCAGCTCTGGAGAGTGAGTTTCATAAATGGTTGTCTCCACTCAACCTGCAACCAGGGAAGGCTGTGTGCGACAATGCTGCAAACCTGGGTGCGGCCCTTTGCCGGGGCAAGGTGACACACGTGCCTTGTATGGCTCATGTGTTGAACCTTGTTGTCCAGCAATTTTCAACCCACTATCCAGGCTAGATGGGCTTCTGCATAGGGTACGGTCACTATCTGCTCATTTCTGCCGTTCAAACAGTGCAGCTGACCGACTTGCATCGCTACAGAAGTCTTTCGGCCTGCCTGCAGTGTTCACTGCCTGAAATGCGATGTGGCGACACGCTGGAATTCGACTCTCCACATGTTGCAGTGACTGTGGCAGCACTGCAGAGCCCTGCTGCAATACGTTATGACGTATAGCCTGGGCCAACGAGATGCAGAGGTGGGGCAGATCATGCTGATGGAGTGGTCTCAGATCAAGGACCTATGCACCCTTCTGCAAAGTTTCGACATGGCGACGAATATGTTTAGCGCTGACAATGCCATTATCAGCATGACAATTCCAGTCATTTACATGCTGGAGCACACTCTAAACAGTATTCGGAGTAAGGGGGTGGGACAAGAGGAAGGGAAGAAGTACAGGAGGATTCATATGCGGAAGGGATACCAAGTTCTACAAGGTCCAGACGTTTAGCATCACCAAGGCGGCAGGCATGGGACGGTGGGGGAGAGGGATTAACAAGGGCGCATGGTGGCAGACAAACTGTTGAGGAAGGTGCAGGAGCCCAGGAAGAAATGGAGGATGAACTGGCGATGGGCATGGAAGACTCAGCAGCTGAGGGAGACCTTGGTGAAATTTCGGTTGTTCGAGGTTGGGGGGAGATGTCAGAGGAAGGAAGCACGGTTATCACCTTGCCAACACAAACACAGCAAGGACTTGGTCCGCATGGATGCGCAAGACACATGAGTGCCTTCTTGCTGCACTACCTCCAACATGACCCTCGGATTGTCCGAATTAGAAGTAATGCTGACTACTGGGTTGCTACACTCTTAGATCCCAATAGTCAAATTTTTCCGAAATAATTTCAGCCATAGAAAGGGACGCACGTATGCAGGAGTATAAGCAGAAGCTGTTATGCAATCTTAGCTCGGCTTTTCCACTAAACACCAGTGGTGCACAGAGTGAATCTCACAGTTGTAACTTGCCAACCATGGGACTGTCGAGTCATCATCAGTAAAACCGTACCAGCAACACCGTATGTGGTGGTAACAGCAATTTTATGGAATCGTTTCATGTTTTTTTTAGACCATCTTTTGCAAGGCCACAAAAGACAAGAAGTCTGACACATAGTCAACGGCTGGAGAGGATTATACAGGAGTATCTCCAAGTGAATATAGATGGCATGACGCTGCAATTGGAGCCTTGCTCATTTTGGACTTCCAATCTTGAAAAATGGCCTGAGCTCGCCACTTACGCCTTAGAGATCTTGTCGTCTCCCGCAGCCAACGTTCTCTCGGAACGTGTCTTGAGTGCTGCTGTGTGTGTTGTGACAGATAAGCGCACGCGTCTGTCCAGTGACAATGTGGACAGACTAACATTGATCAAGATGAACAAGTCATGGTTCAGCAAGGACTTGCAACCCCTGTGTCATCCTGGGGAGAGTAAAGGCTGGCGTGTTTTTGAATGTGCATGATGCAAATCAACATGTCAAGTTTGCAACTGGGGGACAAGTGATGCCACTGCAGTGGTGTGTGTGGCCCAATTTTTGGAAAAAAATTGAGACTCTGGTTGGAGTCCCCTTTTTTATTTTTTAAAAAAAAGTTCCAAGATGAACAAGTCATGGTTCAGCACAGACTTTGCTACCCCTGTGTGATCCTGGGGAGAGTAAAGGCTGGCGTGTTTTTGAATGTGCTTGATGCAAATCAACATGTCAAGTTTGCAACTGGGGGACAAGTGATGCCACTGAAGTGGTGTGTGTGGTTCAATTTTTGTCTCCTCTTTTTACTAGTCCAGCTCTTTTGTTCCAGCATGACTATATGTCCTTGTCACTTTTCCATGTGTTTGTGGTGTGTTGTGAGTTTTTTGTCACCTTCTTGACACCTTAGAAGGTGTTTTCTATGTGTTTGTATGTGTTTGCCTGCCATTGTTTTCGACGAACCGAACTCGAACACTAGGGGGCTGGCTCAACACTACTCATCAGTAGTGTTGTTCCTAAATGGTTCGCAGTCTGATGATGGCTGGTACAACAACTCTCAGCATCTCCTTACCATTTTTACTGACATCCTGAAAATTTGTAGGTTCAAGCAATACAATTGTATGTGGCGCTGACCTGTTATGAGAACTTATTGCTGCACTATGCTTGGTGTTGTTGTATATATGTGCAGATGGTGTTTCTGATTTTCTACACATGTAGCAATCCATAATGGGCTTCAATGCAATGGTAAAACAATTTCAAATCTTTCTTCTCCAAAAACTCAGTTTAAATTAGCTTGTGTTTACACTGATTTTTTTGTAGCAGAAACTCTCCAAATTCTCCTCAAATACTTAAAACATGCTTCTTTTGATCTATTAATGTACTGATGGTGGTTTTGGTAATGTATTCATGTAAGTACACCTTCGCTTCAGTATGGCAATGTGGCTCTTGGAACAAAAAAATGTTGTGCACCCCTGCTGTAGAGTATTAACTTATGGTCAGCAGGGTTCTCTTTCTTATGCAGAGTGTAAGCTCTTATGATCAGCAGAGTTCACTCTTTTTCTCAGTCCTGCAGAGTGTAAGCTCTTATGATCAGTGGGGTCCTCTCTCTCACCTCTGGATTGCTAACTCTTCTGAAATTCATGAAATAATTTAAAAAAAAAGGGCTTCTCTATATTTTTGGTTCCCAGCCGGGTACAAATAGGCAGCTGGGGGTTGGGGGCAGCCCGTACCTGCCTGCTGTACCCGGCTAGCATACAAAAATATGGCGAAGCCCACGTCATTTTTTTTGTTTGGGGGGGGCAAAGAAATCCTGCATACAGTCCTGGAAGGAGGATGCTGAGCCTTGTAGTTCGACAGCTGCTGTCTGCTCTCCTGCATACACTATTGGATGGAGGATGCTGAGCCTTGTAGGTCTGCTCCCCCTGACTCTCCCTCAAGCATACAGTCCTGGATGGAGCATGCTGAGCCTTGTAGTTCTGCAGCTGCTGTCTGCTCTCCTGCATACACTATTGGATGGAGCATGCTGAGCCTTGTAGTTCTGCAGCTGTCTGCTCTTCTGCATACACTAGTGGAGAATGAAGAACACATTGAAGAAGGAAATGACATCAGACCTTTTTTTTTTGTTCACTGATAAAAAACGCATAAGGACGCAGTGAGCAAAAACGCAGCAAAACGCAGCAAAAAAACGCACCAAATCGCGGCAAAACGCGTGCGTTTTTGCCGCGTTTTTTCGACGCAGGTGCGTTTTTGTGCGTTTTTAGCGGCCAAAAACGCACAAAAACGCAGCGTCAAAAAAACGCAGTGTACGCACATAGCCTTATGATCAACAGTGTCCTCTCTCTTTTTCTCCTGTAAGCTCATATAGTCAATGGGGTTCTCTCTCCACTCCTCATGTGTGATTTCTGAGAAATTAAAACTTTCCAGTATTGTGATTTGCACAAATTTATTTGCCGTGAATTGAACCTTTGGAGAAAATTGGCAAAGCCAGTAAATTTGAATTTTTAAAATTCTGCTCATCTCCACTTTTGGAATTTCGTAGGGACCCTGAAGCCTTCTTCATAGTACTTGAACCTCTCTCTTTGAAGTTTTCGATAATTTGATAAATGGTTAGTTTTGGGCAATCATACACGAAGCAATGTCCCTGCGTGTAAAGCCATTTTGATGCAAAACAATGAGGACTGCTCATATTGCCTTGGAGATAACAGTGGTTAACAGAAGAAGACAATAATTTGAAGCACTAGCCCCATTTTAAGCCAACCAGTCTTTTATTCTAATTCAATCAGCATAAAAAGTGATATCAGATACTTTTTTCTTGTTAACACTTTCTTGTGACCTAACGTGAAGGTATATGAAAGGGTGTAAACAAGTTATTTTGTCACAGGTCATAAAGTCAGAGGCAATGGTTTGTGATTAAGTTGATTTTCATGGAATGAAAGGCTAAAGGTTTTTTCAATGCATCAGATTAATCTACATAACAATCTAGAGTTAATGG
Organism: Anomaloglossus baeobatrachus; assembly: GCF_048569485.1. NCBI lineage: Eukaryota > Metazoa > Chordata > Amphibia > Anura > Aromobatidae > Anomaloglossus > Anomaloglossus baeobatrachus. Next base: position 217,341,425 of record NC_134353.1, read on the forward strand.
AAGTTGTGAAAACTAAAATTTGCTCCAGTTTTAAAACTCTTGATCCTTAGTGATCAAATTCTCATTACGATTATTTAGGTAACCCACCTTTATGGACCTTTTTTTTTTTTATTTGTATATTTCAAGATTTTCTTGGGATTTTTCTTGCATTCATTTTCAATTAACTTTACCTGATTTAGTTACTTTTTATTACAGATTTTATTAGCTCCTTATAGTTTTAAATGCTAGACCTAAAACCTCATATTTATCTACTTACATAATCACCAGTTCTGTCTGTTCCCCTATTCCGTGATGCACTACAGCATTGTCGAACGATGCTCCGCCTTCCGGGTCCTCACTGCACTCACGCACGCATACACACATATACACACACAGCAGACACACATAGATACACCGAGCACATACACACACATAGCGCACATGCACACAACACAGCCACACACACTGCTGCTGTATACTCACCAGTCCGGGGCCGCCGCCGATTCTGCTGTCAGCCCTTTACTGAAGTTGAATGCTTTGTGGCGCCGTGAAGCATTCAACTGCAGTAAAGCCATGACATCAACCTGCAGCGGCCGCTTCGTACACCGCACGCTATCATGGAGGAGTCTGTGTGCTGCAGCTGGAGGCTCCGCGGACACCAAGGACAGGTGAGACACGGCATAATAGGGGACAGAAGGGAACCAGCAGGAGCACATTACTAAACAATGTGCTCATTGCTGTAGGGGACATCAGCCTCCCTCCACCAGATCGGTATGCCCCCAGCCCCCCCCACCAGATCTGTATACCCCAGCCCCCCCACCAGATCTGTATACCCCCAGCCCCCCCACCAGATCTGTATACCCCCAGCCCCCCCACAAGATCTGTATACCCCCAGCCCCCCCACCATATTGGTATACCCCCAGCCCCCCACCAGATCTGTATACCCCCAGCCTCCCCCACCAGATCTGTATACCCCCAGCCCCCCACCAGATCTGTATACCCCATCACCCCCATCAGATCTGTAGGCCCCCCACCAGATCTGTAGGCCCCCCCACCAGATCTGTAGGCCCCCCCACCAGATCTGTATGCCCCCAGACCCCCCCACCAGATCTGTATGACCCAGCCCCCCCACCAGATCTGTATGACCCAGCCCCCCCACCAGATCTGTATGCCCCCAGCCCCACCCACCAGATCTGTATGCCCCCAGCCTCCCCATATCTGTATGACCCCAGCACCCCACCAGATCTGTATGCCTCCAGCCCCACACCAGATCTGTAACCCCCCCACCATAACTGTATGCCCCCAGACCACCTCCCACCAGATCTGTATGCCCCCAGCCCACCTCACCAGATCTTTATGCCCCCAGCCTCCCCACCAGATTTGTATGCCCCCAGCCCCCCACCAGATTTGTATGCCCCCAGCCCCTCCACCAGATCTGTATGACCCCAGCCCCCCCACCAAATCTGTATTCCCCCACCAGATCTGTATGCCCCCCCACCAGATCTGAATGCCTCCAGCCCCCCTCAACAGATCTGCATGCCCCCAGCCCCACTCACCACTGCTCCTGTCAGCACCACTAAGCATAGAAAGATGTTTTTTTCACCGCATTCCCGATGCGATAGCATTGGGCCTATTTCTAGTATATTATAAATGCCTTTTATATGTCATTTGTAGCCTTTGTAACCATAGGAGTAAGCCATGTGGGGTTTAATTTTTGTGTGGTACCCAACCTTTTCTGCATCAGGAATCGGCTTCAAGCAAAACCACTTTTCCATGGCCCAGCAAGGTGTGGTTATGGAGAAAATACAGTTAGCAGGAGGGGAACGAAGGCTGGACACATATGACGTTCCTGTTCCTGCTCCTCTCTGAGCAAATTCTGCAAGTAGAGCACCGTACATTTTGCCTCAGTGTACAGCACTGCTACGTAGCAGCACTATACACCAAACAGCACTGTAGACTAGGGGTGCTTGTCGGGACCTCGGTGTACAGCGTTGTAGACCAGGTTCCCGTCAGGAACTATTACACTGTAGCTAGATTGCCGACCCACCCCACCGTGCCCCATACTATGTGATGTGCCAGGAGCCGCATCTACTGAGGTCAGCCTGCCGCCTCGGCACGGCATGCATTTTAAATGTCGTGGCTCCCGGCAGAGAACATTATGCAGTGCATGACTGGGTGGAGTGGGGCAGTGGGCAGCATCCACCCAACAAAGTGTGCTTTGAGCTCTGCCGCAGAGCAGAGCACACTGTCAGTGTTTAGTGCTGGTGGTCTGTGTCGACGCCGCGGACAGGGCAAAAAAAACCAAACAACGGCCTGGTCCTGGTCTGCGGACCAGTGGTTGGGGTTTCCTGGACTCTAGACTCTATATTGTTAACTGTCCACATACTCACATTCAACAGCAACAATTCCTGTGTTTTAGCTACACTTGTTAACAAGTCACTTATTGGTTGTGCCTCAAAATAATCATGTTAAACAGTTATAGTAATCAACCATAGACCATAGTAGTCTTCTCAGATGGCCTGGCACCACATGTCATTTATTTCATATGTTAGTAAAATGTGAGTGAATTTGCACATTTGACAAATAAAATGTGGTAACTACAGAAAGAAAAGTATTGCTCATGAGAACAAAGTGTTACCTAATGTGTACATACATATGAAAGTCAGAGGGAAACCATATAACCGGATATGCAGTTTACATCCTCTTCATCTAAGTGCTATCTGGAGTATTTTAAAAGAAGAAGATACCCAGGGATTTGCAGTAAAACTGAAATGACCTGTAGCCACAATTAAACAAGAGGTTATTCAATTTTGCAGATGGGAAACCACAAACCAGAAAAGCAGAATCAGATCGTGTTTAAATCTGGCTTGTCGAATTGTGCTGATATAAAAAACTACTCTGCTTTGGTTAAAGTGTTTTGTCCACAAAATACACATCACTTATGTGCCGCCCCTGCAGCGGTCAAACCGCTTGGATCCGGGGGTGATTACTCATGGCTCGAGGGTCTCTGGACCCGGAGGCTAGGGGTCACACTCAAATGAAGAAGGGGCTATTTACAGGAGAAATATAGTTTGTGACGCCACCCGTGGTGTGCGGTAACGCAGAGTACCACCACTGCCGATGGGAGTACTGGGGATGATGGAATGGGGGCAGCTAGATGACGTTTTCCCTCCACTCTGCATGGTGGGGTGCAGGGGAGCGCAGGGCTAGGTGGTAGCAGGGGATGACCGTGTACTCACTCAGGCCGGTTATCGTGGTGCTGGATGATGTTTTGTAAAGTCATTACACACACACATGCTGCAGGTGAACCAAAAGTCCCAGTGCACCACTGCCGCTGGGAAAGGGGAGCATGTCCAGGTATCCGCTCCCAATATTATTGCTTTTGCTATGTCCAAATTTAGTCCGACCTCCTGGGAGCTTCGGCTCCTCAGCCCCTCACACTATGAGGGGCAATACTTCACTTTTCCTGGGGGCTCCAATCCCCGATCCCCTCTCTCTTTGAGAGTTTCTACTACACTTCCTCTCCCTTTGCTCCCCTGGAGCTCACTGACTTGTCACTTCCCACCAGTCTGTCTGACCCTCAAGGTGGGCGGCACTTTCCTGCTAGACCTACCTACTGGCTTGTCCTGTACTGGTGAAAGTGAGGATTGGGGGTTTGAATGCGGTTGGTAGCAATACCACTGGGTGGAACCTGGAATCAAGGAGGGTGGGTTCTGCACTATAAGGACAGGAGTGCAGTTTCCTGTGACACCCTGACTAGTGCAGGGGTGTCACACTTACACAGTAGAGGTGATAAATACATGGTCATTGGGACCGCAACTAATCACCAGAATCTGGATCTCCTGTTTCTCCTCACTGTGGACATGATTGAACACAGAGGTGTAAGAATGGTGGACTATGGCTGTCATGTTTCTATCATAGAAGAGGCCAATAGTGTTAATGTTATGTAATATGAATGCATCTCTTGTAAATATTGTGAATGCATTGTGCTATACAGTGTAATAAGTGTTAGTAATGATATGTAGAGTACAAGGCATAAAGTATAGTGTAACTCATGATAAGTAATGCATGTGTAATATGTTGCCTAGCAGTTGTCCGAATGTAGGCTCAGAAATAATTAAGCATTGGGATTATCCCACCATGGGAGGGGTCAAGTTAAAGGAAAAGTGATGATTCATTAAGGAGGAGTCAGTTAAGACGTAGTGAGCGAAAGTGAATAACGTATAGTCAGTCGGTCGTGAAGGTCGCATACAGTGGATGGTTTGTGGCAACAAATGAGATGGTGAGGAGAACATAAATGGGAGCGGGAACATAAACTGCGCCTGATAATGCTGTACAAAACTGTAACGTGCTGGAAAATATGTGCTCCTGACTCGCCCACCCCAGGGCTTTGGGACACCCGGTGTCGGGCCGGACTAGTCCGGGGGTAGTCAGTGGTGGCGGGGCCCGACTCCGTGACCCTGGCGGGGTCAACTAATATGGCAGTGGTGGGGATGGTAATTAATAGTAAAGTTTGTAGAATATTCATGACACCACCTGTGGATTGCGACTAAGGAGCCGCCGCTGCTTGATGGGACCTCCGGGGCTGATGGATTAGCAGCTGGGATGGTTCTGCTCTCACAGGTGGAGCAGTACCCCGGGGCAACCATTGGTGCTTATTAAAGTCTATGGTGCTTGGAAAGGGTGCAGAGCTAATCAGGACAGTGAAAAGAACCGACACAAACAACAGTCTCTTTACCTTCTTTTCTTTTACTGTGCAACAATTCAGTCCTGGGAGACCGTCACAGGTGGTGAAGGGGATCCGGTTGGCCTGGAAGTAACTGGGGTGATCTCCATGGCCAGTCGAGTATTGAGGCCTACTCCCTGTTCTTCCTTTGCTTGTACAGGTTCCTGCACTTTGGGTTTAGCAATGTCCCTCTTGCTGCTGGGACCGGTGGTTCGTCCCTTTCTCCTAGGATAGGCTGCGCAGGCCCTCTCTGATGCTTCCCTGCTGGGGTCCACACCGGGCCCTGGTGATACAGCTGTACCGTCGGATTGTGTTGGGGGCCAGGAGACCTACAGTCCTCCTGCCCTTCAGATTCGGCTACCAGGAAAGGGTTTTACACCCTGGCAACCACAGACTCCAATGTCTAATTTACACTGTGTTCTTCTTCTGAGGCAAACTGGTTCTGACCAGTTCTCCCCTGGAATCTTCTCTCTGTGCCTCGCTACGGCTCCTGCTTTTCTGGGTTGAGCTACCCTAGCTCCAAACCCCAGCTCACAAGACCGCACTACTCAGCTCCTCTCTCCTTGAACTTCCCTAACAGACTAACTAACTCCTCCCCCAGGTCAGACTTAAGGAAGTGCTCCCTGGAACTCCAGGTTTAGAGCCCCCTCTGCTGGCCTGAGGGAGAAACGGTGTTGAATGTTGGTACTTACTGGCCAATAGACTTCCCCAATTACCTCCAAGCTCAGCATTAACCCTTTGGAGGGGCAATGCTGTTGTGGCGACCAGATCCTGGGGCGCCACACTCGCTATCTGGAATGTATTGTTGCTGCTGAGAATGAACTGTTGAGTAAAGTGTTGTTTGAAACACATTGTTGGTCTCCTTGTGAATACAATTTATCATCCGGTCCTGGTCAGCCGACATCAGCGGCAGTATGTGGCCTGCATGGATTCACAGCACACACAACACAAGTCCACACACTCAGCCAGGACCAGTCATTTCATGTAACGTGCTGGAGCATCCGGAGTCAATCTGTCATCAACCTCTATTAGCCCGCATTAAGATCCTGTATGAACTCTACTGTTCTATTAAGTGTTCATGGGACTAAGATATCCAAATACTATACATGGCTATCTGCCAGTCTCAACTTCTTGTAACTCCACCTTTCAACAGCTACTCCACAGACTCAATCAAATGGGTCATAGACAACAAGGGATGTACATAATTCTTTAAGATCATCATAATTAATTACATCAAAATCCCTGGTATAGATTAATGTAATGTAGAATCTACTCCCAATTATCAGCTAGATACATCGTGCATAAAAAAAACACGTACAAGAGACTTATTCTAATATAGACAATAAGTTTTATTTATGACAAACATACAATAAATTAAAATAGTCATTTTCCATATAGTTGAAAATACATGAGGTAGCAAGTTGGATTCTATCACAGCCACCCACCAAAAAACTAGCAGGTACTATCCCACATCCACTCCATTTAGCTCAGGTATTACCATAGATTAAACAACAATGTTAAGTTCATGGAGACACACCATGGGGTTAATTACGGTATTTAAATATCAATTGCATAGTATTTAATGTTACACACTTACCCAAGGTGTATGGCTTGGGGTATTCAAACTGCCAGTCAGAGGTAGGTGAGGAGATGACCTAATGCTGGACGCGCATATCACATATGCTTCATCAGCGGGGGGTGGGGGGGAAGGCGAGTAGCGAGTACCCCATGGTGTGTCTTCATGAACTTAACATTGTTTTTTAATCTATGGTAATACCTGAGATAAATGGAGTGGATGTGGGATAGTACCTGCTAGTTTTTTGGTGGGTGGGTGTGATAGAATCCAACTTGCTACCTCATGTATTTTCAACTATATAGAATCTACTCCACAGACTCAACCTAGGAGCCCCTTTAATGAAAGGGGTTGTCCTGGATTGACAAAAAAGTCTACAGTCACTCTATTTTGATTGCAGAATTGTGCATTGTCACATCACACACAGTGAGCATTGTCAGGATTCCCTGGTGCCGGTACCGAGTGCAGCGAGCGAGGTCACACATGTCTATACGGAATGTGGATGGGAGTATGCAATTGTAGTCAAATGACCACTCGGTCTTGCGCTAGCATTGCAGAGTTCTGAGTGACAGCGCGCTGTACATGATGTGAGGGTTCATAAGTCTGAGCACAAAGCCGGACACCACTTGAACCACAGATCCTTCAGTTATAGGGTAAAAAAATCCAGTCTAGAAAAATTTGCATATAGTTCACAAATATAACATATTTTATTCATTTCAATTTCTGATTATTGAAGTCTTAAAGTGAATCAGACTTTACCTCTCCTGAGAGCACCATGATGTAATCAAAGAGATTGTGAATCCAACAATGTATCAGTTAGATTACTGGCTACAGCCATTCTGACACAATCAGAATTTTTAGCTTTAGTCATATAGCAGAGTCCAGAGAGCTGCCCCCACCCACACCAGGCTCTCTATAGAGATTGTACATTAACAGTGAGGAGTCAATCAGAGGAGGGATGTGCTGGACTGACGTGCGTGTAACTTTGTAGTCCGAGCAATGATAAGGGTCCTGCTGCTTAAACAAACATAGCAAATAAAAAACAAATAGGACTATGACAAGACAGGCATCCCTGAATTTTCTCTGTTAACTCATGCAACATGCTGGCTTCAACTTACATAGCAAAAATCTGCTGACAGATTCCCTTTAAGTGTTTAGTGTGCATAAGTAGGATCTCCTACTTGTTATATATTGCTTACAGATCAGGCAACATTTTAAACTTATAATTGAAAAAAAAGAGAAAACTCACCACACTGATGTCTCCACTACGGCTATTAAAGTTGATGGAACATACTGTAAGCCCGTCAGCCACAGCTTGTCAGCAATCAAAGTAGAAAAGAAAACATGAGCTTTTATCCCATACCAATGATCTACTTTTAAATGGAATTTGAATAAACTGAGTTTGTTTTTGGGGAACTATCGGATTCTTTTTTTCTACCTTGAACATTTTAAACATGATAGGTGAGGAAGAAGAGATTTTTTGTGGTTTAAAGGTTGTGCAGGCTATCTTTAGAATAGGTCATCAATATCAGATCGGTGCAGGTCTGAGACCAAGGACCCCCTTCATCAGGTATTTTTTCAGCTTCTATTTAATAGGATCGGAACTACCATTTTCAGATGCTAGTGTCAGTTGAGCGGTGGACGTCTTGGGTGTCAGAAAAATCAAAAGCCTGGACAACTCCTTGAATTGAATTTAATACAACTAACTTTTGCCTCTTTTTTTGAGATACATGGGGCTTAATTTTTGCTATTCTATATTTTTTCTATTTTTTTCCAAAATTAGGGGAGAAATGTAAAGAAAAATAGGAAATACATGTCTTGTCTTCCCCATATTTTATTTTTGTTTATGCCCACAGAGGACCACTAAAATCATTTTTATTTGTGTCTCCATTTCAAGTTATTGTGAACAGTTAAGTAAGTTGAAGATCTCTAAAAGGCATAAAGTTAAAGATGGCACATTTCCTTTCTATTTTAGGCATTTTTTGTCATCTTTTACATTTTTAAATTACCAAAAAACGAACATGGGCCAATTCAAAAGTTCAGGCACCCTGCATGGTTAGTACCTAGTAGTACCCCCTTTGGCAAGTATCACAGCTTGTAAACACTTTTTGTAGTCAGCCAAGAGGCATTCAATGCTTGATTGAGGAATATTTTATTGAGGAATTTTCATCCATTCTTCCTTGGAAGTGTCTTCCAGTTCTGTGAGATTCCTGGGTCGTCTTGCATACACTGCTCTTTTGAGGTCTACCACAGATTTCAATGATGTTCAGATCAGGGGACTGTGAGGGCCATTGCAAAACCTTCAGCTTGCGCCTTTTGATGTAATCCATTATGGATTATGACTTGTGTTTAGGATTATCGATTTCTTGAAGTCATCATCTTTTCAACTTCAGCTTTTTTATACATGGTGTTATTTTTCATTGAATCCATTCTTCTGTCTACCCATGAAATGTTCCCTGTGCCATTGGCTGGAACACAACCCAGAATCATGATTGATCCACCTCCATGCTTAATGGTTGGGGTTATGTTCTTCTCTTGAAATTCTGTGCATTTTTTTCTCCACACATACCTTTGATCATGTTCTTTTGCATACTTCTGAGGCTGAATTTTTTGGTGAGGATGCAGGAGAGGTTTTCTTCTGATGACGATCTTCCATGCTGGCCATATTGCTCTGGTATCTGTGAACAGTAGAACAATGCAACTCCAGAGTCTGCTAAATCATTCTAAAGGTCCTTTGCAGACACAAGGAGGTTCTGATTTGCTTCTCTAGCAATGCTATGAGCAGCTCTCACATTCATTTTGCTGTAAAAAAAAGCTGCAGTTGAAAACAGGATGGCATCTACAAATGGATAATGATTAGTGATGAGCGAGCATGCTTGTTACTACTCGGTACTCGCACGAGTATCACTGTACTCGGGCTACTCGGCGGGGACCGAGTAATCTCGCGATACTCGTGCTGTACTCGTGGTCTTCATCCCTGCATGTTGGCGCTCTTTTGAGAGCCAGCCCTCATGCAGGGATTGGCTGGCAGACCACTGCAATGCCACAGCCCTGTTAGTTGTGGAATTGCAGTGATTGGCCGGCCCGCACAGCGTGACCGAGCCTTTATACCGGCCGGCGCGCTGTGCTCTGCTCACAGCCATCCAGACAGTCAGTGCAGGGAGAGTGTCGCTGCTTCAGGGAAAGGTTTGCGGCCCTTTATAGCTATTTCCGTAGCAGGGCTGCAAACAGTGTGACCAAAAGTCCTTCTCAGGACTATTCTAGTTGTATACAGGCAGGCAGGGTATAGCCAGGTCGGAGTACAGTAGCAGAGTCCTTCTCAGGACTATTGTTGCTGTATACAGGCAGGGTATAGCCAGGTCGGAATACAGGCTAGTGACCAGAAGAGTCCTTGTCAGGACTATTGTAGCAGTATACAGGCAGGCAGGCAGGCAGGCAGGGTATATAGCCATTCCTAGTGGTGACCGTATACCAGCCTTCATCATATCTGGGGCTGGTGTACACAGTCTAAAACAGTCCAGATAGTGTCAGACTTCTCAGTAATTGTCGCTCCTAAAAACCTGTTAGGTTCTTATTGCGTCCGTGGTTGCATTTAAAAACCGCACGTGTGTGCCTGTCGGTGGCAGCGTACAGGTGCACTTGTGTGCATTTTTCACAAACTATTATATAACGCACAAGTCTAGTGAATAATACACGTCAGTCAGCAGTGTCTGATAGTGTCAGACTTCTCAGTAATTGTCGCTCCTAAAAACCTGTTAGGTTCTTATTGCGTCCGTGCTTGCATTTAAAAACCGCACGTGTGTGCCTGTCGGTGGCAGCGTACAGGTGCACTTGTGTGCGTTTTTCACAAACTATTATATAACGCACCAGTCTAGTGAATAATACACGTCAGTCAGCAGTGTCTTTTAGTGTCAGACTGATCAGTAATTGTCGCTCCTAAAAACCTGTTAGGTTCTTATTGCGTCCGTGCTTGCATTTAAAAACCGCACGTGTGTGCCTGTCGGTGGCAGCGTACAGGTGCACTTGTGTGCATTTTTCACAAACTATTATATAACGCACAAGTCTAGTGAATAATACACGTCAGTCAGCAGTGTCTGATAGTGTCAGACTTCTCAGTAATTGTCGCTCCTAAAAACCTGTTAGGTTCTTATTGCGTCCGTGCTTGCATTTAAAAACCGCACGTGTGTGCCTGTCGGTGGCAGCGTACAGGTGCACTTGTGTGCGTTTTTCACAAACTATTATATAACGCACAAGTCTAGTGAATAATACACGTCAGTCAGCAGTGTCTGATAGTGTCAGACTTCTCATTAATTGTCGCTCCTAAAAACCTGTTAGGTTCTTATTGCGTCCGTGCTTGCATTTAAAAACCGCACGTGTGTGCCTGTCGGTGGCAGCGTACGGCTCCATATTGTCCCTGGATAGAGATGTGCATGAGGGCCTCAAAACATTGTTCCCATTGCAAAGGAGCGGGTCTCCTGTCGTTGTAATGCCCATTCTGAAAGAATGGGCGAAAAAATTTACCACTGGGGGTATACCTGAAACAACGGCCTAACTATTGTAACGGTCATCATGATGGCGCATGAGGAGAAGGAGGAGCAGTCCAGCGATTAGCCAAAGTCCAGAAGTGTGTTAACATGGGTGAGTGGAGGTACATGGCAAAATCCCGTTACAAACTTTAAATTCCGCTGTCATTTGCTGGTGGTGTGGTGAAGTCTGGCCCAATCCAACCCTTGTTCATCTTGATCAGAGTCAGCCTGTCAGCATTTACAGTTGACAGGCAGGTGCGTTTATCTGTAATGATTCCACCTGCGGCACTAAAAACACGCTCTGACAAAACGCTAGCGGCAGGGCAGGCCAGGACTTCCAAGGCGTAGAGAGCCAATTCATGCCACGTGTCCAGCTTGGATACCCATTAATTGTAAGGCACAGAGGAATGTCGGAGTACAGTTGTTTGATCTGCAAGGTACTCCTTGAGCATCTGGGCACACTTAGGATTTCTTGTGGCACTACCCCGCACCTCAGGGGCTGTGGTATGTGAGGGGCTGAGAAAACTGTCCCACATCTTAAAGACTGTTCCCCTACCTCTGGCGGATTGGACTTGTGCCCCTCTCGGCTGTACGCCTTGGTTGTCCACTGATTCCTGACCTATGCCGCTAGCGTTTTGTGAGGGGAATGCTTTGCCTACTTCCGTGACTATGGCCTTCTGGAACTGCTGCATTTTTCCTGACCTCTCCGCCTCGGGAATAAGAGACATAAAGTTCTCCTTTTAGCGTGGGTCTAACAGTGTTACCAACCAGTAATGATTGTCGGCCAAGATGTTCTTAACGCGAGGGTCACGAGACAGGCAGCTTACCATAAAGTCAGCCATGTGTGCCAGACTCTTAACAGCCATCACTTCAGTATCCTGACCAACACGATGACTGAACATGCTGTCCTCCTCCTCCTCCTCCTCCTCCTCCTCATCATCTACCCTGTCCTCTGGCCAGCCACGCTGAACCGAGGATATGACTGCATGTCATATCCTCAATTTGGCCAGAGAGTTGCTCCATGTCTTCATCCTCCTCCTCGTCATAGTCCTCCACTGCACGTTGTGATGAGACGAGGCTGGGCTGTGTGTTATCACCCACACCCACTAGTGTTTCTTGCTCAAACTCATCGCGCTCCGCCTGCAATGCATCATGGTTGTTTTTTGAGCAGAGACCATTTTAGAAGGCAGAGAAGCGGTATGGTGACGCTAATAATGTCGTCATCGCCGCTCACCATCTTGGTGGAGTCCTCAAAGTTTTGGCGGATGGTACATAGGTCGGACATCCATCTCCACTCCTCAGGTGTTATGTGTGGAGTTTGACCCATTTCCCGACGGCTTAGGTGATGCAGGTACTCAACAACTGCCCTCTTCTGCTCACATATCCTGACCAACATGTGCAGAGTTGAATTCCAACGTGTGGGGACATCACACACCAGTCTGTGAGCCGGAAGATGCAAACGTCGCTGAAAGCCGGCAAGGCCGGCTGAAGCAGTAGGTGACTTTCGAAAATGTGCAGACAGGCGGCGAACTTTTACCAGCAGATCAGACAGCTCTGGTTATGACTTTAGAAACCGCTGAACCACGAGGTTGAGCACATGGGCCACGCATGGAACATGTGTCAGCTGGCCTCGCCTCAAAGCCGCCACCAGGTTCCGGCCATTGTTACACATGACCTTTCCTGGCTTTAGGTTCAGAGGTGTGAGCCAGTGATCTGCCTGCTGTTTCAGAGCTGTCCACACCTCTTCTGCATTGTGGGGTTTGTCACCTATGCAGATTAGCTTCAGCACAGCCTGTTGCCGCTTCGCCGAGGCAGTGCTGCAGTGCTTCTGTGTCGCCCTGGACAAGCCAGGGGCCACAGAGCACAACACTTACACACCCCACACTCCCTGCAGGCATATCATAGTCAAAACACAAAATCCTTGTTGCCTTCCCCAGGGGCTGTTGTCCACACCAGGGGGTGGAGCCAGGCGGTTGGTCTCCACCCACCAAGGAGGAGGGAAAACACAGGCAGTGAGAGTTAAGCTAAGGAAGTGGAAGGAGGAAAGTAGTAGAGAGGAGAAAAGTGACAGCAAAGAGCCTGAAGTTGGTCCGGGTGTGTGGCCCGGACAGGACAGCAAGGTTGGCAGGATGTGGTGACCGTCTGCAGTGGAGGCCGATTGGAGTCTGCCGTAAGGACCGTGGACGGGTGGTGACCCGGCCGTACCAGACCGGTATACAAAGAGAAGCCAGCACCATTGGCAGGGGCCTTTCGGATCCCGGCAAGGCTTGGTGTCGCCGTGAATTTGCCAAATCCGTTAGTGAAGGGGACCTCAGGGTTTCCAAACATCCAAGTCACGATAGAAGGCAACCGTCCAACCGTGAAGGGGAGACACCGCCACCGCCAAGGGCAACCGTCTCCCAGGGCCAGCGCCTGTGGGCAAAAGGGGCTCCTCCGGCCCATATCCAGGTCGGGGAGCGGGTTACCGGTGGGAAACCATCACTACCAACACTGAACTTAGGTGCAGGGAGAGACAGTCATCACTAACCTGCAGGGAGGAACAACCGCAGCCGTCCGAGGGACCCGTCCATCCAGCCACTTGTTTTACCGTGAACTGCGTCATCATCATTGGGCTGAGTGAGTACCTCCGTGCCGTGCGGCACAGTGCTGCCCCTGCGACCCTGCACCTCATCAGGCCCCGCAACCCGCCTGTCATCCATCTCTACCCCATCACCGGGCCCCATGACAACCAACCCCCCTACCCACGGAGGGGAGAAATAACAACAAAGCTGCTCCCTGTCACGGGCTCCCGGGATCCCCGTCCAGAGCAGCGGTGGTGTCCACACAATCACCACAACCGTGGGTGGCGTCACGGACAATATCCCCAAAACCCAAACGACCCCTTTTCACTCACGGGCGATGAGCGCCGCTCGAGTCCCCGGGATCCGGCCATCGCTCGAGCCACCGAGCAGCAGCAGCTGTAGAGCAGCGGCAGCCGGACCCGAGCAGTGGGAGAGCGCAGCGTCCCCTCCTCCGCCCGCGACACTTCCAGCTTGGGACTGGTGTGGAGGGTAAAGTGGATGAGGATGCGCAGGAGGAGGAGGAGGCTGAGGAGCATGACATTCCGGAGCTGTAGAGTGTGGGTGAAACCCTGACTGAGGTAGGGCCTGCAAAACTTGGTGTGTTAAAGACGTGTTCCGTCCCTCGCTCAGACTGGGTCCCAGCTTCCACAATATTAACCCAGTGTGACGTCAACGAGATGTAGCGGACTTGCCCACATGCACTTGTCCACGTGTCTGTGGTTAGGTGGACTTTGGCTGAAACAGCGTTGTTCAGGGCACGTGTGATGTTTTGTGACACGTGGTTATGCAATGCGGGGACGGCACACCGGGAGAAATAGTGGCGGCTGGGGACCGAGTAACGTGGGACAGCTGCCATCATCAGGTCGCGGAATGCTTCTGTCTCAACCAGCCTAAAAGGCAACATTTCCAGCGCAAGCAGTCGCGAAATGTTAGCATTTAGAAGTGTGGCATGTGGGGCGTTGGCAGTGTATTTGCGCCTGCGTTCAAAGGTTTGCTGAATGGATAACTGAACGCTGCGCTGGGACAAGGACGTGCTTGATGATGGTGTTATTTCTGCGTGGGCAACTGCAGGTGCAGGGCCGGAGGAGGCTTGTTCGCGGGCAGCATGGACAGGGGATTGGCTCGCATGCACAACAAGCGAAGACGTAGCAGTGACATCAGCAAGCACTGCTCCTCGACTCTGTTGTACATCCCACAAAGTCGGGTGCTTGGCTGACATGTGCCTGATCATGCTGGTGGTGGTCAGGCTGCTAGTTTTGGTACCCCTGCTGATGCTGGCATGGCAGGTGTTGCAAATGGCCTTTTTAGAATCATCTGGAGCCAACTTAAAAAACTGCCAGACTCGGGAAGACCTAACATTTGTACAGGCACCTTGTGTCGTGTTGTTCCGGGGAACAGTTGCCTGACGTCTGCCTGGGGCCACAACCCTGCTTCTTACTGCCTGTTGGGATGCTACGTCTCCCTCCCCCTGTGCACTGCTGTCCTCGCTCTGCATATCCTCCTGCCAGGTTGGGTCAGTTACTGGATCATCCACCACGTTGTCTTCCTCTTCCGCACCCTGCTCCTCCTGACTTCCTGACAATTTTGTCTCATCATCGTCCACCCCTTGTTGAGACACGTTGCCAACTTCGTGAGAACGTGGCTGCTCAAATATTTGGGCATCTGTACATACAATCTCGTCATGGCCCACTTCAACAGGAGCTGGCGAGAGGCCAGAATGTGTGAATGGAAACGTTAACGAACAGCTCTTCCGAGTGTCCAAGTGTGGGATCAGTAATGTCCGTGGACGTGTACTCGGCCTGGTGGTAGGAAGGAGGATCAGGTTCTGAAATGTGCGGTGCAGTATCACGTCTACTGACACTTGACCGTGTGGAAGACAGAGTGTTTGTGGTGGTGCCAATCTGACTGGAAGCATTATCCGCTATCCAACTAACAACCTGTTGACACTGGTCTTGGTTCAAGAGCGGTGTACTGCTGCGGTCCCCAAGAATTTGGGACAGGACGTGCGAGCGACTAGATGTGGCCCTTTGTTGTGGCGAAATTAGAGCTTGCACACGACCTCGGTCTCTGCCTGCACAACCATCACGTCCACTTCCTTGTTCGTTGACAACGCCCTTGCGCATTTTGCAATGCTGTGCTGACGTGTATTCACTAGACTTGTGCGTTATATCCAAGTTTTTGCAAAACGCACACAAGTGCAGCGGAAAGCTGCCACCAACAGGCACACACGTGCGGTTTTTAAATGCAAGCACGGAGGCACTAAGAACCTAACAGGTCTCTATCCAGGGACAACGTGGAGCCTCCCAATTTTTGGCTGCTCTGCCTAAGGGCTATACTACAATAGACCCACTTCCTTACAATGGGCACTTCAGGTTTACAGGCCATCATGCACGTCTCTATCCAGGGACAATGTGGAGCCTCCCAATTTTTGGCTGCCCTGCCTAAGGGCTATACTACAATAGACCCACTTCCTTACAATGGGCACTTCAGGTTTACAGGCCCTCATGCACGTCTGTATGCAGGGACAACGTGGAGCCTCCCAATTTTTGGCTGCCCTGCCAAAGGGCTATACTATAATACACCCACTTCCTGACAATGGACACTTAATGTTTTGAGGCCCTCATGCACGTCTCTATCCAGGGACAACGTGGAGCCTCCCAATTTTTGGCTGCCCTGCCAAAGGGCTATACTACAATAGACCCAATTCCTTACAATGGGCACTTCAGGTTTACAGGCCATCATGCACGTCTCTATCCAGGGACAACGTGGAGCCTCCCAATTTTTGGCTGCCCTGCTTAAGGGCTATACTACAATAGACCCACTTCCTTACAATGGGCACTTCAGGTTTACAGGCCATCATGCACGTCTGTATGTAGGGGCATTGGTGAACCTCACAATTTTGGACTGCCCTGGCAAAGGAAAATACTACAAAGACTCACTTCCTCAAAATGGCCACATTAGACTCAGAGGCCTTTATGTACGTCTCTTCTCAGGGACATCGGAGTGCCGCACAATGTTTTACGTAAAATCTTTCATGTATTGATCTCAAAAAGTAACATACATTAGCTCTATCTCACTATTGGGTATGTGCCCTTAACATTTCCGCCATGAAAATTCATTTTGGTGTCATTTTGGAAGGTTTTCTGGTGAGTCCGTAAAAATGGCGTAAAACGCGGACAAAATTGTTCACAGCTGTGACTTTTGAGTGATAAATGCTTCAAGGGGTCTTCCCCATGCTGTTGCTATGTCATTTGAGCACTCTTCTGAGACTTTTGTGCCATTTTTAGGGTTTCTACATGCTGCCGGGGGTCATTTCACAAAAATACTCTGGTCTCCCATAGGATAACATTGGGCTCGGTGCTCGGGCCGAGTACACGAGTATCTTGGGATGCTCGGCCCGAGCCTCGAGCACCCGAGCTTTTTAGTACTCGCTCATCACTAATAATGATCCTAAACACAAGTTAAAATCCAGAATAGACTACCTGAAAAGTCACAAACTGAAGGTTTTACAATGGCCCTCACAGTCTTCTGATCTGAATATATTTAAAATCTGTGGCTAGACCTCAAAAGAGCAGTGCATTCAAGACGAACCAGGGATCTCACAGAACTAGAAGACATTTCCAAGGAAGAATGGATGAAAATCCCTCAAACAAGATTTGAAAGATTCTTGGCTGGCTACAAAAAACATTTACCGTATGTAGCGCCCCTGAAGCCATCAGGGAGCTACAAGGATCTGCATCCTCACCAGGATGCAGTACTTACCCCCTAGGGACCCGGAAGACCAGTGCCGGTCACACACAAACACTCCAGGTAATCCCTGTTTTCCACAACAATCCCCCATACAATGGTACAGGGCTAGGGTGGGACCAATGGATGGCCGCCTAGAGGTGGAGCCAGTCCAGTCCACTAGTTGACCAGGTGGGAGGGGCGGACTGAGGACAGTCAGTCTGAGGAGTTGAGGAGTGAAGGTGGACAGGAGGAGACGGACTGACAAGGAGTTGACAGTTACCTAGTGCCCAGGAGGGTAGTTGCTGGTGGGGTACGGTGGAGTACTCCCAGACCTATGCACCAACGGGGTACAGGACCATAGGAAAGGAAGAAGCTTCAAGCAGGTCTGTTAACACCTGCACAGTGAGCGGACCATCAAGGACCTCGCTGACCCTAAAAATCCAAGACTCAGTAGCAAAGAGAGAGCCAGGGACAGGACCAGAGACTACAACCCCCCAGGGTTCACGCTACCGTCATATGGACAGCAGTGGAAAGAAAAACCACTGGACGGGGACCCCCAGTTGCTCTACGCCACGGTGACCCACTAACCAGAGACAGATGCAGGGGAAAAAGGTACCAGATTACTACACTGGCACTGGAACAAAGGTGACCTGAAGGCCAAAGACCTGCTAGAAGGCAATCGCCCACACCATGAGGGTATACAGCTACCGCCTAAGGCTAGAGACCCAAAGGCCAGCACCTGCGGGCAAACGGGCTCCTCCGGCATCCATACACCGGGGAGTGGACTACCGTTGGGGATCCATCATAGTCAAACAAGTACATCAAGGTGCAGGGAAAGACAGCCGCCATCACCTGTCTGGGGAGAGACACTGCAGCCGGCTGCGGGACCCGTCCATCCAGCCGTTTGGTTTACCGAGGACTTTGTGCATCTCTTGCTGAGTGAGTACACCCGTGCCATCCGGCACCGCGCCGCGCTGCCCCTGCAACCCTGCACCTCACCAACCATGCCTCCCCGTCACACCACCGGGCCCCGGGACCACCGACCCCTACCCACGGAGGGGGAAAACAACATCCCAGCTGCTCCCTACCATCGCTCCCGGGATCCCCGTCACCAGCAGCGGTGGTGCCCACCTTCACCACAACCTGTGGGTGGCGTCACGTACTAAATCCCCCAAACCAACCACCCCTTTCACTCATGGGCGAGGAGCGCCGCTCGAGTCCCCGGATCCGGCCCACCGCTCGAGCCACCGAGCAGCAGCAGCAGCGCCGGACCCGAGCATTAGCGAGCGACCAGCAGCAGCGGCGGCGTCCTCCCCGCCCGCGACACTAACGATACAGGGGGCCCAAACTTTTGCATCAGCCCATTTTCCATCTTTTGTTAATGTAAAAAATGATAATTGTATTTTTTTTGCCTAAAATGCAAAGGAAATGTATCATCTTTAACTTTAACCCTTTTAGAGATCATTTCATCATTAACTTGCTTAACTGTTCACAATAACAGTAATTTAGACCAGGGTTGCCCAAACATGTGCAACTGCCAATTATTTTAATATATTAGAACTCTGTTTTCTTATGAAGCAGTGCTAGAAACACCAAATTAGTCTGGCAGCATCACTTTTTGTTTTTCAGTTTTACTTTATTTATTTATGCTGTATTTCTATTTACGTTTTGCTTGTTTATTTATGTTTTTCATTTGTTTAACACACTGTGCCAATCATAAGGTCCTAAAAGACCTATGTGGGGCATTTTAACATGTCAAATAGATTGTCTGGTCTTAAGAAACAAGTCTGCAGTCACTTTGTGTGACAGCAGACTAGTGAATCCTCACATCGCACGCAGTACACACAATAAGGATTCTCTGGTGCTGGGAGCGGTTAGCGCAAAACTGCAAGTATGTAATTTACATATGTGATGCCTCTGATTAGTCAGGGTGTCACAAGGTACTGCACTCCTATCTCTTTTGGTGCAGAGCTCAACCCCCCATGGTTCTGGGATCAAGACCTTTTGTATTGCTTCATCAACATTCAAATCCTAACCACACCTCACACCACACCCTGTCAGGCACACCAGGGGGTGGACTACTTGGAACAGGGCCACCCACCTAGGGGTCAGACAGACTGGTGGGAGGGGCTGAGTCAGTGCAGTGGTAGCCCTCAGAGAGTGAGGAGCTGGAGGGAGTTGGAGCTCCCTGTGAGACGTTGGCTAGGTCGCAGACGGTGGTCTGGGACCAGAGGAGTCGGAGACCCGGTTGCAGGGTATTAGAAAGGGGTGCCAGACTTAGTTTGGGAGAATGGTCGGCACCGGAAAATCTAGTAACCGAACTGGTACCGAACACGGCGGGGTATTGGACCCTAGATCAGAGAGTAGATTCACGCAACCTGATAATTAACCAGTGGAGGATAGTTTCTTTATGAACTTTCCCCAAGAGCTCAGAGATCAAAGGCAACAACACAATGAGCGGGATAGGGCTTTCTAGCTTATGCGGCCCACTGAAATCCCAAGTGTCAGCCATCGAGAGCACAGCTCCTCTATTCAATTATAGGGAGCGGGACCCCGACAGCTTCAGGCGAAGGGGTCACTCAGAACATCTAAATTGCAAGTATATTGACCAAGGCTGGAAGTGTCGCCGGAATGTGATCAGAACTATGAAGATGGTATATTTGTGGTCACACGACTGCCCATTTCCATCACAGAAGAATCCTCACAGAGTGCAGTACATGTGATATAAGGGTTAGCAAGTCTGCAGTCACAAACAAATAAAGAGTAAGCTCGGCTCAACCGTGTGGGACGGTGCTCTGAAGTAAAATTTAGCCAATATAGAATAGAGAAACTTCGGCACACGTGAAAGAATAGAGGAAAATTTGCTTGAATTTAATGTCTTTATTTTGTGAAAAAAAAGGGGTAACAAAAGAACGTCCCTCATACCACCAACGTTTCGGCGTGTAGCCTTTATCTGGGTGATCGGGATCTAGCAAAGACAATAACGATGAAGAGAAAACACTGAAAAATACGTTTCGTGTGTTGAATCAAAGAGGCTCTCATTTGCGCTGGGAGGACTGTGTGAAAGGCCCTATCGATCCACCAGGATCACTATTCTTGTGAGATGCCAAATGAAAGGATATACAGGGATATTATATCCTTTCATTTGGGAAGTGAGAAATCCACCCGTGGGCTCGCTTCCACAGCTGTTGTACCATTGTGGAGGGACTAGGCCACAAAGGGGACCGGCCCCTATACTAGTGGAGAAACCAGACTCAGCTAGCAAACCGGAGACTACGGCAACTTCAAGTGCCGAAGGCACATCCACATACATCCAGTGAAAAGGTGACCACAGAGGGCCAAGGGATAGGACAAACAAGCCACCCATAAAAAGGTCCGTGGACACTGGCTAAGGGCTCTGTGTGTGAGGGCGCAGGGCAGGAGGGAGAGGCCAGTGCAGGAAGATGACCAGGAAAAAGATACAGACAGGAATATCGGTCTTAAGGTCGCTTTACACGCAGCGACATCGCGTTAGCGATGTCATTGGGGTCACGGAATTCGTGACGCACATCCGGCCTCGTTAGCGACGTCATTGCGTGTGAAACGTACGAGCGACCGCTAACGAGCAAAATTACTCATCTTATCGTTGCTCGTTGACACGCTGTCCAGTTCCCAAATATTGTTGCTGTTGCAGAACGCAGGTTGTTCGTCGTTCCTGCGGCAGCACACATCGCTATATGTGACGCCGCAGGAACGAGGAACATCACCATACCTGCGGCCGCCCGCAATGAGGAAGAAAGAAGGTGGGAGGGATGTTCGTCCCGCTCATCTCTGCCCATTCGCTTCGATTGGGCGGCCGCTTATTGACGTCGCTGTGACGCCGAACGAACCGCCCCCTTAGAAAGGAGGCGGTTCGCCGGCCACAGCTACGTCGTTAGGCAGGTAAGTAGTGTGATGGGTGTTAGCGATGTTGTGCACCATGGGCAGCGATTTGCCCATGATGCACAACCGACGGGGGCGGGTACGCACTCTAGCGATATCGATACCGATATCACAGCATGTAAAGTGCCCTTTAGGCTTCTGAAATAACTGGGGATCAACTGGATCTCAGCACTGCAGAACCCGGCACTCCAAGGGCAGCATTTGACTGGACAACAGTGAGTGAGCACCTTATGACTGCACCCTGCTGTGTCCTGGACTGATTGCCTTCGTCTCCGGTCCTGCACCCCTGCCCTGCCATTAACTCCTCCATCATACACGATCACCTGCCCTGGGGTGAAGTTCTACCCGTAGAGAGCTATACCACCTCTGCTGCATCACCACCGACTCCAGGGAAACTGAATAGCAGTGGCAGCACATATCTTGTAACATACCACGTGTGGCGTCACGAATCTTCCCATGTAAATATTCCTCCAACTCATTTAAAATGACACCGCCAGGGTCACGGAGTTGGGTGGGCCCTGCTACTGTGACCTCCCAGAAATGAGAACCGGCTCGGTTCAGAGTAGCCCCACGGCCCTGGTGGGCGTGTCAAAAGCATACAACAGATCTCTAGGCTCTGAATCACTACAATAGGGACCAATATCGCAGAAGCAACATTGAGCTATATTCGACAAGGAGCAACCGGATGTGAGTCGCCCAACACAGCGCTGCAGCGGTCGCCTGCGGGACACTGCGGGGACTTCTCTGTAGGGACCCTCTGGCAACAGGTACAGTTAGGTCCAGAAATATTTGGACAGTGACACAAGTTTTGTTATTTTAGCTGTTTACAAAAACATGTTCAGAAATACAATTATATATATATAATATGGGCTGAAAGTGCACACTCCCAGCTGCAATATGAGAGTTTTCACATCCAAATCGGAGAAAGGGTTTAGGAATCATAGCTCTGTAATGCAAAGCCTCCTCTTTTTCAAGGGACCAAAAGTAATTGGACAAGGGACTCTAAGGGCTGCAATTAACTCTGAAGGCGTCTCCCTCGTTAACCTGTAATCAATGAAGTAGTTAAAAGGTCTGGGGTTGATTACAGGTGTGTGGTTTTGCATTTGGAAGCTGTTGCTGTGACCAGACAACATGCGGTCTAAGGAACTCTCAATTGAGGTAAAGCCGAACATCCTGAGGCTGAAAAAAAAGAAAAAATCCATCAGAGAGATAGCAGACATGCTTGGAGTAGCAAAATCAACAGTCGGGTACATTCTGAGAAAAAAGGAATTGACTGGTGAGCTTGGGAACTCAAAAAGGCCTGGGCATCCACGGATGACAACAGTGGTGGATGATCGCCGCATACTTTCTTTGGTGAAGAAGAACCCATTCATAACATCAACTGAAGTCCAGAACACTCTCAGTGAAGTAGGTGTATCTGTCTCTAAGTCAACAGTAAAGAGAAGACTCCATGAAAGTAAATACAAAGGGTTCACATCTAGATGCAAACCATTCATCAATTCCAAAAATAGACAGGCCAGAGTTAAATTTGCTGAAAAACACCTCATGAAGCCAGCTCAGTTCTGGAAAAGTATTCTATGGACAGATGAGACCAAGATCAACCTGTACCAGAATGATGGGAAGAAAAAAGTTTGGAGAAGAAAGGGAACGGCACATGATCCAAGGCACACCACATCCTCTGTAAAACATGGTGGAGGCAACGTGATGGCATGGGCATGCATGGCTTTCAATGGCACTGGGTCACTTGTGTTAATTGATGACATAACAGCAGACAAGAGTAGCCGGATGAATTCTGAAGTGTACCGGGATATACTTTCAGCCCAGATTCAGCCAAATGCCGCAAAGTTGATCGGACGGCGCTTCATAGTACAGATGGACAATGACCCCAAGCATACAGCCAAAGCTACCCAGGAGTTCATGAGTGCAAAAAAGTGGAACATTCTGTAATGGCCAAGTCAATCACCAGATCTTAACCCAATTGAGCGTGCATTTCACTTGCTCAAATCCAGACTTAAGACGGAAAGACCCACAAACAAGCAAGACCTGAAGGCTGCGGCTGTAAAGGCCTGGCAAAGCATTAAGAAGGAGGAAACCCAGCGTTTGGTGATGTCCATGGGTTCCAGACTTAAGGCAGTGATTGCCTCCAAAGGATTTGCAACAAAATATTGAAAATAAAATTTTTTTTTTTGGGTTTGGTTTATTTGTCCAATTACTGTTGACCTCCAAAAATGTGGAGTGTTTGTAAAGAAATGTGTACAATTCCTACAATTTCTATCAGATATTTTTGTTCAAACCTTCAAATTAAACGTTACAATCTGCACTTGAATTCTGTTGTAGAGGTTTCATTTCAAATCCAATGTGGTGGCATGCAGAGCCCAACTCGCGAAAATTGTGTCACTGTCCAAATATTTCTGGACCTAACTGTATGTCAGGTTCACTTTTATAGGAGTTGTGACGCCACTCTCGGTTTTGCGGTCAAGATGAGGGGTGACCGCCACTGCAGTTTAACGAGCGTCTGGGGCTGATGGTGTCTGCAGTCTGGTGTTATGGCCTCCCGAGAGTGAGGCTGGCCCCAGGGGCTCGGGTATATGTGTGTGGAACCACAGGTCACAAAATGACTCAGTCGCAGTCCAGAAAGTCTTTTAACTTGTTTTCTCACTTTTAGTTGGTTGGTGAGATACCCGAGCGATGCTGAGATCATACCAGGTGGAACCAGGAATTCCTGCAGGCCGTTCTGAGGGTAGCTATTAAATCACCTTCCTTGCACTTCTTTTGTTTCAGATAACCCCTTACTTGCAGTATTGTGGGGTTCATCCAGGGAAAGTTGCTACTGCCTCTCCTTCCCTTTTTGGCCCATCTGCCAGCAGTGTGAACCTGGTTAGATGGCTTTTGGCCCTATCTGCTTGTGGGTCCCCCTGTTGCTGCTGAGGCTCGAGCTCTGTATCTTTGGTGAGGAACCTCTAGTCCCCACACCGGCAGGTTTAGCAGATCAGTAGATCGATATCTGGCTCTAGGGGCCTGTTCCCTGTGCGTGCGTAGTTACCAGCTTTCCCTGTACTCGACTGCCTCTCTTCAGGTGTCTTTCAGGCTGACTTTCTGGTCACTGTACACCCCCGCTAACAGCTACCACACAAGCAGGGTCTGGCTAGCGTGGCTGTACGTCTGCTTCCTTCAGCAACTTCTATACACTGCTCCAGACTAGCTTGCTCCTCCTCCTTCTTCCTACTGCCACTGCATCTTAGCTCCCAGCCCCTCCTCTACACCCCTTGTTGAGAATTGAAAGTTAACCTCTTCAGGGCTACCCAAGAGTCCCCTCTCAAGGTGTGGGAGACCTGGTTGCTATGCGTCTGTGTGTACAGACCTCATTCTGGCCTTGGAATTATCTGGAAGCACTGACCCAGACGGGGGCAGTACTCTGTGGTGCCTGACCAGGTCAGGGGCGCCACAGATCCAGTACCTTATAAAGAGTGGAGGCGGCTGTGAGTTGTCAAAGCAGCCTGAGCTCCTAACAGCAGTTCACGAAGCCAGCAGGAATTAACTCCTGCTGGACTGGAGAGTAGTGAAGCTAAAACAGCTAAAGTCAGGCTAAGCAACTAACAGACCAGAGGTTGTTTGCAAGTCTCTGTGGTGTGACTCTGACTCCGCCATGACACCCAGCCAGTGCAAAGCTGAACACCACATGACAGGTAAAATCTATATTCAGTGAAGATTGGAAATGACAGTTGGTTCTTTTAAAATTTTATGGAGGAAGGAACAACAGTTACAGTTCTCCATAGAACTTTAGACCCCAACTGTCGTCTTTTTCTCAGTAATGGAAAATGTGTATTCACGTAAAATTAAAATTTTGATAATGAGCGATCAGTGTAAAAGAAGAAAGAAGTGGATTTATCTAATAAGATATATCACAAAGTTTCTTATTTTAACATGTAATGAAAAATAAATAAAGCAATAGTTACTTTTTAAGGAATACTCCAAGAAAACTAATTACAAAAACAGAAAACCAAATAAAATATACTTAGGGGGGACGCAAAACACAATTTAACTTTAGGGAAGAACGGTGGCAAACTGACTCTTGCAAGCATGAAGGAAAACTCAGATATAATCCCGTCTACTGCTTGTCTAATAAATACCTAAAAATGCTTACGATAAAAAGCTTGTTAAAAAGGTGCCAGAGATACATTGCTCTTGTGATTGACCATTTTATTGTAGCGAGAGAATAAATGTAGAGTCCAGTATATTCCTGATGAGGCACATGTCCGTACGACAACAGAAAACCGATAACTCTATTCCTAAACTTTCCTGCCTACTATTCATATTTATATCTAAAACCTGGTATTTTTTTCTCTTTCTTTTTACTATTGTAAAACATTTTGCTTTGCTGGGAAAAATAATAAATACACATGCCGGTTAAAGTCTGCAGACCCACACAATAAGAAACTAGACTCTTACATTTTTAGTGCTCAGATAATGAGCCCTATTATAGGAGGAAGGAAATATCTGACTAATAATTACACAAATTGCAGAGCATAAATTGCAAACTATTTGTTATAGAGTATTTGTTTGGCATGAGATGGAATACAAAAACGTCGAAAAAGCAGGCATTCCCCTGACAGACGCTGGTAACGATGTTCTGTAATTAAGTTCATACTCTCTTCTTTAAATATCAGTAGAAGGAATGTATTTTATTATACCTATTCATAATAATAGCTCATTTTAAAGGGAACCTGCCATGTGAAAAAAACACTATTAACCTGCAGATACAGTATAGGTTTAAACTGCAGGGTAATAGCATTTTAAACCTGCCTGGGTCCTGCACTTAGAGCCCCTCTGCCGGGAGGAAACAAACTTTAATTCTCCCAGCAGCGCTCGGCTGCTATTCATAGGAAAGGCACTGGCACGGGTTAAGTCACTGCTCAGTGTATAGTGAGAAGCTGCTGTAACCATGCCCCTGGCAATGACTGAGAGCCTGCTCACAATAGAGCTGGCTGTCAGTCAGTGTGGGAGGCATGGTTCCAATCACCGCTCATTATACACTGAGCAGTGACTGAACCAGCACCAGCGCTTCCACTGTGAATGGAAACTGATGGCTGCCGGGTGGAATATAGGTAATTTACTTCCAGAAGTGTAGCAAGGGGTTCAGCTCAGGGGGGGTGAAAAATCTGAGTGAGCCCCTAAGGAAATAACTCTGATTACTCTGATTACAATTACGATGGCGCATCCTAATTGTGGGTACAGTGGAACCTCAGCAGATGACCACCCTGTTACTGTAAATCACTATACAAAGACCAACACTGATATTGCTGCCATATAGTAATCATATAGTGGTAGATATCAGTCCTGCAATACATGTAAAAGATTACAGTGACAGATAGCTGAGGTTGTTTTGGATGAAGTCGTTCACTTTTTCTCCATTTCCCATCTGGTTCAGACCGACACAACTTCTAGGCAAGAGACTGCAGAGATTATAACAAAGATACATTTGACTTCTTACATTTCCATCACCATCCCCATCTATTCCAAATAAAGTTACTGATCCTGAAAGGTTTCCTTAAGACCTATTTAAAGATAACATTAGTATTATGCTACAAAACCACTTGTCAGATTCCCTTTAAGCGTCAAATTAACATTTAGCAATGTCTCTGAGTCCCCCAATGAATAGTAAGATGGGTCCATGGCTCCCGTATACACAATACATTAGGCCCAGAGATTACCTATACACAGTATAATGGGCCCACACCACCCCTATATACAGTATGATGGGTCCACAGCCCCCCTATACACAGTATGATGTGCCAACAGCTCCCCTATACACAGTATTATGGGTTCACAGCACCCCCTGACACCATATGGGGGCCTCATAGCTTCCCTATACACAGTATGATGGGCTCACAACTCCCTATACACAGTATGGTACACTCACAATTCTACTATATACAGTATGGTGGACCCACAGCTCCCCTATACACAGTATGATTAGCCCACAGCTGCTTCACTCTACACAATATGATGTTCCTAGAGCTCACCAAAACCCAGCATAATGGTCCACAAACTGTATAAAAGCCTTCACACAGTGTAATAGCCCCCACAGTTGCCAGCACACTCTTTAACATGCCGAACAGTATCTCCCAAACTGTATATTGGCCCTCACATTATCTCCCACACTGTATAATCGCTCCCAAAATAGTCTCCACAGTTTATGATAGCACTAGTCCCGAGAGAGAAACCTCCTCCTCTTCTCCCGGTAGCCATGCTACTGAGCAGCGCGGCTCTAAGTGCGGGTGTTGCGCTGTTGCAAAACGCTATTATCCTGCAGATTCATCCCATATCTGCAAGGATAACAGCTTTTTTGACATGACAAATTCCTTTGTATCCTTTATAACTGATGGCTAATTATACCCATAAATTCATCATTACTAATAAAAAAAGATTTGTCAATCTTTTTGTTTCTTATAATTGAAAACTGTATAGAGATTGTCAATTGATACAAATCAATAAAAAGGAAAAGTAAGGTTGCAGAAATGTATTCAATAAAATTGTTACCACTTGACTATTAAATGTAGCCTGCTGTCCTTTGGATCATTTATTATATTATAGAAATGCAGTGCTGAACTAGGGTTATTTGTTCTCCCCAAAGTAAACGATTCTGAGGGCCCACAAAATAGTTCAGTAGGTTAATTGTGAATAAAGCTAAAAGGTAAACTCCAAATTATTTTGTCGTCCTATGTGATAACATAAATCCAAAGTAGAATTTCTTTTGGATCAATAAGTTCACCTATAGGAATATTCTTTATTACATGCTTGGGGTGGCATGATATGGTCTGCAAGTTGGAATTAGTTGCAGTGTTTTTTCTTTATGGGGAAATTAATACTTCTTCAGAAATATAAAATGACAATGCAAGTACAAGAAGTAAATTTTAGATTGATGTCATTATTATTGATGTATTCCAAAAATTCCAATACCAATTCCCTAGGTCCATCCCATACTGGGAGCAGGTGGTCAATAAAGCAACCATACCACCGGACACACTATAGGGAAAGAGATGGTCATACCTGTGGGAAAATACTTTTCAGAAATGGACAGATTGTGAGAGATTTAAAAGTCCTAATTTTGAAAGGTTATTTAAGAAGGACAGAAAGAGAACAATTTGAGAATTCAAGCTGATATGAATGTTCTAATCTTTGACAAAAGAACTCGATCCAACACCTGACTTTATGATTGGCTAGATACACACATTTCACACATCTACTAGACTGACTCCAGATCACTAAGCCATCACTGCCACCACATCTTCATTTGTAACAAAAAACTTAACTTTAATACCTTGGCTTATTTTTAGGAGGCATTACTCCATCTTTGCCATGCAAAAATGTCCTGTTGAAATATCTCTTAAATTTTGTGCTCTGAACTCAGTCATTCATTTGTAAACCTAAACCTGCATAATGAAGGAGCCACTGTGCTCTCAAAGCTTGCAAATATTACTTTTTTAATTGGACAAAAAAGGTATCAATCTTAGAATACTTTTATTTTTTTGGGACTTCGATTGTAAATCCTTAAAATCTTGCAATCAACCCAAAGGTCCCAAATCATCAAGATCAGTGTTACTCATGCCATCTTGATGAGGGGTCCTGGTGGGGTCAGAGGTACCTGATTCATTAAGAAGTATACACCTGTTAACCCCTTCACAACCGAGGATGTACCGCTACATCCTAAATCATGAAGGGGTGATCCCCACCAGCTGCTGAGGTGAGCCAGTGGTAATCCCTGCACATGTCTGCTGATTTGAGTAGCAGACATGTGCGGCTATCAGGCGCGGGTGGATGCGCGATCCACCAGTGCCTGTTAAAAATGTGACAGCGTGATTTAAATTGCTGCAGGGGGGGAACGTGGCTTTTCCCACTGCCATCAGAGGCTCCATGACGCGATCACAGGGAGCCGATGGTTGCCATGGTAGTATTGGGTCATGTAATGACTCATGTCGCTGTCATGACATAGTTTCTGTTAAAGCCGGCAGAGCAGCGGTTGTAACAGGAGAGCAGTATTTCTGCAGATCAAAGCTGTGCAGCTCTGATCAGCAGAAATAAATCAGTAATCAGACTGCTAATCCTTATAGTCCCCTAGAAGGACTAGTAAAATAAATAAAAAAGTAAAGTAAAGTTTTAAAGAATTAAAAAAAAAATAATAAAAACCTAAAAGTTCAAATCACCCTCCATTAGCCCCACTGAAAATTAAAGGTTAAAGAAAATAAAAGATATACACATATATGGTATTACCGAATTCATAAATGTCTGATCTATCAAAATCTAAAATCAATTAATCTGATCAGTAAACGGCGTAGCAGCAAAAATTCCAAATGCCAAAATTATGTTTTTTAGTCGTTGCAATGTTTGTGCAAAATGCAATAACAAACAATCAAAGCGTAGAATCTGTGCAAAAATTGTGTCATTAAAAACGTGAGCTCGAGATGCAAAAAATAAGCCATCACTGAGCTCCTTATCCCGAAGGATAAGAACGCTACGGGACACGGAAAATGGCGCAAAAAGTGCACCATGTTTTTGGACAAACTTCTGAAAGGTTTTTTTAATCCTTTAGATAAAAGTAAACCTATACATATTTGGTATCTACGAACTCGTACCGACCTGAGGCATCGCACCGACACATCAGTTTTAGCATATAATGAAGACTGTGAATTAAATACCCACAAAATTATTGTGCAATCACACTGTTTTTTGCAATTTTTCTGTGCTTGAAATTTTTTTGCCATTTTCCAGTATGGTAAAAATCATGGTTTCATTTAAAAGTACAACTTGTCCCATAAAAAACAAGCACTGACGAAAAATAAAAAAGTTACGGATCACGGAAGAAGGAGAGCACAAAGCAAAAATAAAAAATGGAAAATCGCCTTGGGGTGAAGGGGTTAATGAATCGGGTGTGTTTTAAAAGTGTCCTACCCCTGAGTGCATCCCACCACAAATCGTACACCAGAGTGTAAGGTATGTTACTACTCGTCATGAATTAGATGAGCAGGCATCATCACACTTTGCTCTGTCACGATACTGCCCCAGCTGCACTCATTTTGGAAGAGGTGAATTAAACTCAAGTGAAAATGCCAAAAATTGCAAAATTTTGTTTTATGACAGTTTTCTGGTATAAACACTTTCATGATAGGGGGCCAAAATGTATAAATGAGGAAAAGGCTTGGGGATGTTATAAAAAATATAACTATGCATCAACTGCCCATGCACATGCTATCATTGTAGGTGGGCATAAATATAACAATTATTAAGTTCCTGAGTACAAAATAATTACAGTCCATATTTTCATTTGAATAAATTGGTGACTGTTCTGTATAATTTGTTATGGTGCTTGTTTAGGATATTAAAGTTGGTCGTTTGCACTGCATGTGGTTTAGGCCATAAAAATTGTCTTGAAAGTTCCTTACACTCAACAATTGACCTCTTCATAGAGGGGAAGAACCACTTTCCAGAGGAAATGTTACTTCTCTTGGCTTCCTTCAGTGAAGGATCTCATTAATTACCTTATGAATCCTTCAACTGTTGTTCAGAATTTTCAGCTTTCAGTACTAACGTCTTATAAATAAAATCACCTTTTGACAATCATACTACATTTTTTCTTCTCCACTTTCGGCTCTACTACTTGGGGTTTTTAATATTGGTCAATGTTAATGGAGAAGTGATAAGTAGCAATGAGCGAATCTTTTGAAATTCTAATTCTTCATCATTGCTAATTTTTTTTTATTTAATTCACCATGAATCAATTTACCATGAAATGAAATTATTCTGAAGCCTCCAATTGCCCTGAAAAGTTGAGTAGGACACTCTGACATCCATTAGATTTTTTTCCAACCCCTTTCAAGCTTTGTAATGCAAACACAACCTTAGTAATACTAAAGTGAGTGTATCTAACTTATATGTCTATGGTTATCTAGGCCACCAGTGGTATCAAATAGCTTGTTTAATAACATACTCCACATAAAGACCTTTTATATTTTTTAAAATAAAAAACGTCCAAAAATTATCCATTTTTTGTGATCAGGCAGACTGTTCAAAATGACTGAAATGTTCTACACAGGGGTTCATGTGCCTAGGACTATGGCCCTAGCCAAGTCTAGTAGGACTATGCATTTTATACATGATGAGAGCAGGGCGAGTGCCTTGATGATGACGACCATCAATTCAGGTGTCAATGTATATCAGATCAACTTTGTATGTTGGTTTCTATGGCTACTATGGCTAATGTAGAATGTAGAATGGGGGCTCAATTTCTGGTTGATTATTCTCACTGACTGATAAGATAATGAAGAAAAATAACACTGTAAAGGCCAAGTCACACTAAGCAACATCGCTAGCAACATCGCTGCTGAGGCACGACTTTTGTGACGTAACAGCGATGTTGCTAGCGATGTTGCTGTGTGGGACATCCAGCAACAACCTGGCCCCTGCTGTGAGGTCGCTGGTTGTTGCTGAATGTCCTGTGCCATTTTTTAGTTGTTGCTCTCCCGCTGTGAAGCGCACATCGCTGTGTGTGACAGCGGCAGAGCAACAACTAAATGTGCAGCAAGCAGGGAGCCGGCTTCTGCGGACGCTGGTAACCATGGTAAACATCGGGTAACCAAGAAGCCCTTTCCTTGGTTACCCGATATTTACCTTCGTTACCTGCGTCCGCCGCTCTCACGCTGTCAGTGCCGGCTCCCTGCTCCCTGCACACATAGCCAGACTACACATCGTGTAATTAACCCGATGTGTACTCTGGCTAGGAGTGCAGGGAGCCAGCGCTAAGCGGTGTGCGCTGGTAACCAAGGTAAATATCGGGTTGGTTACCCGGTATTTACCTTAGTTACCAAGCGCAGCATCACTTCGACGCGTCGCTGCTGGCTGGGGGCTGGTCACTGGTTGCTGGTGAGATCTGCTTGTGTGACAGCTCACCAGCAACCCGTGTAGCGACGCTCCAGCGATCCCTGCCAGGTCAGGTTGCTGGTGGGATCGCTGGAACGTCGCTTAGTGTGACGGTACCTTAAAAGACTTTCATGTTCCTGGTCCTGCGCAGAGACCCAATTTTGAACAGATGTGTGAATGGTATAAAAATTGCTAGAGAAATAGATATTGTGGAAACCATGAATTTTTTGGGGAATTTTTTTTTAGCACTTTAGGGCCCAATTATGTGCAGAAGTCTACTGAGTAAATTGGCAACATTCAAAAAACAAAAAGAACCCTTAATTTTTGGAAAAAATGAGGATGATGGTAAAGAAATATAAATCCTGCAAAAGAGTCTTTCAGAGCAATTTACATCTGTCAATGTACATAAGATACTAATTTTTATAACACATGATGAAATAATAATCAAAAAAGCCATGGATTATATGGGGACATTTTTTTTTTAGGTTTTGGTACCCGGTCGCACAAGACACTCAGTCTTGCCAGAGCAATTCACATCAGTCAAAAAGCAAAATACATAGTTAGGTCCAGAAATATTATGACAGGGAATATAAAACCTAGTTCCCCTCTCCCACATATAGCATATATAGCTTAGTCCTCCTCTCTCACATAGAGCATATAGCCTAGTCGCCCCTCTCACACATTTTCTGTATTCTTAAGGCTACTTTACAAACTGCGATATCGGTCCCGATATCGCTAGTGTGCGTACCCGCCCCCATCTGTTGCGCGACACGGGCATATCGCTGCCCGTGGCGCACAACATCGCCCAGAGCCGTCACACATACTTACCTGTCCGGCGACGTCGCTGTGACCGGCGAACCGCCTCCTTTTTAAGGGGGCGGTCCGTGCGGCGTCACAGCGACGTCACTGAACCGCCGCCCAATCGCAGCGGAGGGGCGGAGATGAGCGGGACGTAACATCCCGCCCACCTCCTTCCTTCCGCATAGCGGCCGGGAGGCAGGTAGGGAGACGTTCCTCGCTCCTGCGGCGTCACACGCAGCGATGTGTGATGCCGCAGGAACGAGGAACAACCTCGTTACTGCTGAAGTAACGATAATTGGGAATGGACCCCCGTGTCGCCGATTAGCGATTTTTCACTGTTTTGCAACGATGCAAAATCGCTAATCGATGTCACACGCAACGGCATCGCTAATGCGGCCGGATGTGCGTCACGAATTCCGTGACCCCAACGACTCCGCATTAGCGATGTCGTAGCGTGTAAAGCCCGCTTAAGAAGTATAGATTTTTTATTGGGTCACTGATGGAGTTGTACGAAAACTTGTTTTTTGTGAGACAAAATTACATTTTCAGCGATACCACTTTTATTATATATATGACTTTTGGTTGTGTTTTATTCCACTTTTTTGTCAGCTGTATGATGAAAAGACATGTTTTTTTTGCTACATTTTTTTTTACTGTGTTTACTGAAGGGTTTAACTAGTGTGACAGTTTATAGATTGGATTGTTATGAGCATGGCTATACTAAATATGTGCACTTTGTTTTGTTTATTTTTTACAGAAATATAAGTATTTATTGGAATTTTTTTTATTTTTTTTGTTATTTTCTTGTTTTTTTAAAATTTTTTTACATTTAGTTTTTTTATAACTTTTTTACTTAGTCCCTATATGAGACATTAACTTTTACTGCTCTAATCACAGCTGCACTGTTCTGTGATGCTCAATCATTGCAGTACAGTGCAATTGTTAGAGCTACACTCAGAAACTTCAGTGATCATGCTGCAAACATGATCACTGAGACTTCCCTTAATCTGGTGATCCGGAGGTCGTCAAGACGACCTCGGGTCACCATGGCGACAATCGAGCCCATGTGATTTTATCATGGGAGCACAGATCAGAGGGGAGAGGGAACGCAATCAATATCTTGGTATTTAGGGGGAAAACTGCCAGGGACAGCATGGGGAATATCCCTGGCTGTGAGAGCCAGGCTTGGCTGTCGGGATAGCCGCGTCCCTGGCAGCAATCATGTGCACCTGCGATTGCCAGGACGTACCTACTGTATAAGCCTTAGGTCTGTAACTATTTCAAAACTAGGATTTATAGGTACGTCTAAGGTCGTGTAGGGGTAACCTGTCATGTCCCCCATGCACACCAACCACCAGCATTTATATATGTATTACTAAGCACCCTGGCTAACCAGTCCATTATACTATCTGATACCTATTCGCATGTTTAAACACAGCCATCGCATGATAAGAGGGCTAAGAGGGCTGAGGGCTGTGGAAACTAACGACGATCAACTAGTCAAAAGCTTAATTAGTATAGAAAACAGGGTTTATAAAGACTATAAGTAAGGGGGACACTGGCGCTCTAGAGAAGATGATTGATGAATCAAGGGTATATAAATGTATAAGAAAGACGCAATGTAATTAAAAGTATATTATTGGAGACAATATTAGTTAAAAAATATAGTTTGAGTATTAATAATATACACTTGGGAGCTGCAGGTAGTAGGCAGGGTCCGCGTAGAGCCTGTAAGGGAAGCAAGATAGGTGAGAGGGAGTACTACCATGCTACCGTGAAAGTGATGAACTAATAAAATGAGCACTCGATAAGTTCAGTACCTGAAGGGATTGATACAGCAGAAGGGTATTAAACCAAGAAGATGAATGGTTCGGGGCCCAAGTAACGTGTGTCTATTTTAACAATACGAAAGGGTTAACTTAGATGTGATGAAGGGACCCTTGAATTAATGATGAAATCAGTTGGTAAAAAAATATCTGTCTCTCTCTCTCTCTCTCTTTCTCTCATATATATATATATATATATATATATATATAAAAAAGAAAAACATATTAAATAATTAATTAAAATATATATTACTAATATATAAAAAATGTAAATAAAAACAAGCCCATATGTAGTGCAGTACCTGGAGGTATGGATGAGGAAAGAGGATACTGATCCAGCAGGATGGGTGATTTAGGCCTCAAGTGGTGTGTTTTTGTTCTAATAACAGGAAGGGGTTAATTTAAGTAGATGTAATATCGGAGTGGGAACATAACATTATATAAAGATGAAGATAAAAATAATGGTGATGGTACAGTACGATTGAAAATACTGTATATACAGTTGAAACCAGAAGTTTACATACACTATATAAAAAGACACATACATGTTTTTTTCACTATCTGACATGAAATCAGAGTAAACATTTCTCATTTTAGGTCAATTAGGAACAAATTTATTTTGTTTTTACCAAATGCCAGAATAATGAGAGAGAGAATATTTTAAGGCATTTTTATTACTTTCTACAAAGTCAAAAGTTTCACTCCATTTCATTAGTATTTGGACCATTGCCCTTAAGCTGTATGACAGGTGAAACGTTTTGGATATCCTTCCACAAGCTTCTCACAATAGTTGGAAGGAATTTGGGCCCATTCCTCCTGACAGAACTGGTGTAACTGAGCCACGTTTGTTGGTTGCCTTGCTCTCACCTGCCTTTTCAGATTTGCCCATAAATTTTCAATAGGATTGAGATCAAGGCTTTGTGATGGCCACTCCAACACATTCACTTTGTTATCTTTAAGCTACTTTGTAACCAGTTTGAGAGTATGCTTCGGGTCATCGTCCATTTGAGAGATCCATTTATGCCCAAGCTTTAAGTTCCTGGCTTGCATCTTAAGATGTTGTTTCAGTATTGCCCCATAATCTTCTTTCCTCATGATGCCATCTATTTTGTGAAGTGCTCCAGTGTCTCCTGCAGCAAAACAGCCCCACAACATGATGCTGCCACCCCCGTGTTTCACAGTTGGGATGGCATTGCATTCACATACCTGCTGCTGCTGTGTATAGAGTTAAATGTTCAATATGTCCTTCTCATAAGCCAGATCAGCAACCCACACTTTGCACTGGCGAGGGGCAATCACCCCGAAACACCGTGTCTGCAAAAAATTGGGATTCTGATCTGGCATATATCCTAGGTCATATGAAAAGGCTTGTTGAAAAGCCACTAGTGACTTTTAGGATTGCTACATCCAATAGGTGGCGCTAGAGTTTGTCTCCTTTCCTGGAGAGACAATTTGAATGTTCAATATGCTAATTCTTTACATTGTATTGGTGTTTTACACACATTTATGGGCTGGTGAGCTTTATATATTAATTTATGTTTGGCCTATATGGCAATACCTAACCTCCTATCGTTCTATGCTGATTTAGCTACACCATAGGATTCTGTAGGACATTGTCTGATACTCACTTATCAGCTGAACGCCCTATATAATTATCTACTTTGCAACATTAGACACATATACATACTGTAATATTTTTCCTCACTATTTTATGCCGTTCTAGTTTGCAATATAAGAACTTATTGAGTGATATATTTTTCAGATAAAATAGCCAAATATCTCTTGTACTAACTACCTCGTAGCACTTGACACTTTATATTATTATCCTTGTATTTTTTTGGATGCTTCAGGCTCATATACTGGTGTTCTATTCTGATTACTTCACATATATTTATTTTTCAATTGTATTTATATTTGTAGTTTATATATTATTTGTAGTAATTTCCCCCCCCTTTTTTCCCTAGGTAATACCATTTGATAAACTTCCTCCTACCTTGTACATACAAGATTACATTTCCTTTTGTGGATACTCACCTTTTGTGGGGGACTCATGCAATGTGTCCCATCTTTCCATTCACTCACGGTTACAGTATCTATTGGGGAATTGAGAGATACGTGATAAGTCATATACGTTGATTAATAATTTATTAGAGAATTGTGAGATACATGGTAAGTCATATACGTCGATTAATAATTTATTGGAGAATTGTGAGATACATAATAAGTCATATACATCTATTAATTAATTATTTATTTATTTATATACATTGTTTACATTTTTACATATAATTACTACTGACCTTTGTTATATATGTTCATACAACACCATGTATCTTGTCATTCCATTCTGTAACAAATTATAGATTTAGTGCTCCCTTCAGGAATTGTGTATTTTTGTGACGCCCTGTTGTTACCAGGCAACATTTTTTGTCAAGTTTTAACACAATAAAGAATATAGTATTATTTAGACCTTTCCTTCCTTTACTCAGTTCTATGTTGTTTTCCGATTGGTCTTAATTTCCCTCAACCCCTGCACTCCATGTTTTTATATTAGAAATACACCTGTATATACTATACAGGTACTTTGTTATTTTTGAGTGTAGGCATGGTTTGTTTCTCTTGAATATTTTATTTCAAGACAACTAGTGCCAGAGGCGGAAAAACAACCTGAACCATCTTTGAACCTCCACCATATTTGACTGTAGGTACTTTGTTCTTTTCTTTTAGGCCTTCTTATGATTTCAGTTCAGTAAACAGTAGAATGATGTGTTTTACCAAAAAGCTCTAGGTTGGTCTCATCTGTCCACAATACTTTTTCCTAGAAGGATTTTGGCTTATTCATGTACATTTTTGGCTTATTGCAGTGTAGCTTTATTATGTCTCTGTGTCAGCAGTGGGGTCCTCCTGGTTCTCCTGCCATAGCATTTCATTTTATTCATATATCCGTGGATAGTTCGTGTGACACTGAAGCACTGAGTCTGCAGAACAGCTTGAATTTCTTTGGAACTTGATTGGGGCTGCTTTTCACCATCCTGTCACGATTGTCTCCCTGCAAGTTGGTATCAGTGACAGCTTTTGGACTGGAGCCTCTCATCTGGCTCTCTTCATTTAAATAGGTTTTATTTCTTTTGTCACTGAAGTGAATAAGTGCCAGTTTTGCTATTGCAGCTTTTCCAAAGCAGTTCTTTGCTGAGTGATCAGCTGCACTTACTAAATAGTCACACCCTTCAGCTTTAAATAGTGGTGTATCCCAGCATTCCCTGCTGAAGATACAAAGTCACTTGTGTCCTGGCTGCCTTTGAGGAAGGTTCTGCAAGTCTAGTTCCTGTGCTCAGGCTATATCCTCTTGGTTGTTGTTTTTCCATCTTTTGTCTTTACATCTCTGGTGTGTTGTTAGTGCAGTGGTGAGGTCTAGTGAATCCCACCTGCACCTCACTAGTGAGGGTTACTACAAGGTCTTCCGAGGGTCCCAAGTTTTGGCTTGGCGACAATTGCAGAGACTGTATAGAGACTGATGAGGAGAGGAGGGACATCTACAGTGAGGTTCGGAGGTGCCCACCTACCCCTCTCACTAGTTCCAGGGCCTCCCGTTGTTTTTGTGTCCCTGGTGCCCCCTGTTGTTGTGAATGTCATCCGAGTGGGTGCTGGTGTGGAGCTCCCTCTGGTGGCCAGGAATGGTAATGGAGCTGAGTCTGAATCTGTCACTCAGACAGGTTTTGGAGTTAATTGGGAATCCAGGAAACCCTATTGCAAATCAGCCTAGTGTATTTAGGAGAACAGTTTCTGCCTGGTGGCAGCTGGTGATGAATGTTTTCCTGCTGCTTCTGAAGATGGCTAGCAGTTTTCCCTTTAGTTTCTTCCATTTATTCTGTACCTGAATCTTCAGATAAGTTTGCTGGTTTCTGTGTTTGATTGCTGAAATTGCACTTAAGGTTGTTTCTGCTTATTCCATTTGGTTCTGTGTTTGGTTTCCTTTATGTGAGAATATGTCTCTCTGCTTTTGCGAGCAGGCAGTTCCTCCAGCAAGAAAGGGAGCTTGCTCCCTGTTCATGTTTGGATTATTTGCACTTTAGAATATTGTTTGTTCTGTGATTTTGTTTCTTCCCATTATATTTGCAGTTCAGTTTAAAGTGTCTGACACAAAAGTACCTGGTATAGCGGGGGAAGACCCAGTGGTCTTAATATTTTTTTCCTATCAAGAGTTTGGTATTTTTTGCAGGGTTTTTTGCTGGCCTCAATCAGTTATCTGTCCTGTTCTGTTGTATCTAGTAAGTCGGGCCTCATCTTTGCTAATCTATATTTTCTATCTGTGTATTGTGTTTTCTTACATCACCGTTGTTGCATGCTGGGGGCTTGCTATTTCTTTGGGGACCTCATTTCTATCTTTGAGGTGTAGCAAGTTTCTTTGGCAGTGACGAGTTGTCTAGGTGTGTTAGGAACATGCCACTGCGACTTCTAGTGTTTTTCCTATAGATAGGGGATTGCGGTCAGCTTAGTTTCCAACTACTCTTGTGGTTTTGTTTTTTCCTGACTAATGGGATTTTTTGTGATTATCCACGGTTACCAGTTCATAACAATATCACCGGCCACACAACACTAAAGGTACTCACAAGAAGGAACATTTTTTTTTAATTCGGTATATTTTTCCTCTTATTCTTTGGTTTCCATGGAAGATCTTTTGCTGGCATGGATATTAACCAGTTCTCTAATCATGTTGAGCATGTTGCTTCTGAGGTTGAGGGTATATCGGCTTATCTAAGACAGACTCCTGTTGTAGAACCTAAAATTCCCATTCCTGAATTGTTCTTGGGGGATAGGTCTAAATTCCTGAACTTTAAAAATAATTGTAAATTATTTTTTGCCTTAACCCCTTCATGACCACGGGCAGTAAAGTTACGTCCTATTTTTACGTGACTTAACGACCAGGGATGTAACTTTACTGCCTGTGCTATGACGCGCAATCTCTCCAATCAGTGTGCAGTGGGGCGGTCTGATCTGGAGGTGGCCGCCCTCCCCTGGCTTGTGTTGGTCTGGGGAGCCTCCCCCTGCATGTCTGCAGCGTGCTCTGGCTGGTACTTGTAGTACCACGCCAACGCTGCCGCCAACGCCGCAACTGCTGCCGCTCCTGCTCCAACTGTAAGTATTGCGCTCCTGCGATGTCTCCTGCACGCTCCCGCGATGTCCCCTGTGTGCTTCCGTGATGGCCCCTGCCCGTGCCCCCCGCGATCTGCCCCCCCACGCCCCGATCTGCCTCTTGACATCCCGACCTGCTCCTCCCGCAATCTGCCTGCCTCCCCCGTGATCTCTATTTTGCTTCCTTGCTTCTGCAGCTGCTTCTTCGTTCTCCCCCACCCCCTCCCCATCTGCTCTCCCTCCAATGTCCACTTACCTGTCTTCACCGGGTCGTCCGAGGTCTTCACTGGCCTGATCACATCTGCCTCCATCGCTGGGTCCTTCCTGGGTCTTCTGATAAGCTGTCCAACCTCCTGCCTGCTGGTCCTGTAAAGCTGTCCATCTCGCTGCCTTCTATTCCTCCTGCAATTCCTCTGGTCAGTGATCCTCCTGCTAATCCTCTGGGTACTGTGAGTATAACTTTTTTTTTTCTGTAGCCCCTGTCCATTTTTACACCTCATCCGTCCGTGTGTCCCACCGAGCGCTGATCAGGGATGCAGATAACAGATCTGTATCCATGGTCAATTTTTGGCAGGCCTT
Organism: Anomaloglossus baeobatrachus; assembly: GCF_048569485.1. NCBI lineage: Eukaryota > Metazoa > Chordata > Amphibia > Anura > Aromobatidae > Anomaloglossus > Anomaloglossus baeobatrachus. Next base: position 217,381,693 of record NC_134353.1, read on the forward strand.
TTTTTTTCCGTATCCTGAACTCTTTTTGTATCGCATCCGTCCGTGCATCCTGCCGAGCACTGATCAGGGATGCACATAACGGATCGGCATCCCTGCTCAATTTTTGGCGTGACTTTTTTTTTTTCATATCCCCGATGCTTTTTGTATCTCATCCGACTGTGCGTCCTGCAGCGGCCGATCAGTGCACCGCGTCTGTGCGTTTGAAAAGTCAAATGGCGCTCCTTCTCTTCTGAGCTCCGCTGTGCGCCCAAACAATTACTTTCCACCACATATGAGGTATCTGCATACTCAGGAATAATTTCCCAATACATTTTATGGTGCATTTTTTTCTGATACTGTTGTAAAAAAAACCCCCACCTGGTTGAAGCAAAAATTTTGCAGTAAAAAAAAATATTTTCACGGTTCAACGTTATCAACTTCTGTGGAGCCCCTGGGGGTACCAAGGGGCTCACCAAACATCTAGATAAATTGCTTGAGGGGTCTAGTTCCAAAATATGGTCATTTGTGGGGGAGCTCCACTGTTTAGGGACTATAGGGGTTCTCCAAATATGACATGGCGTCCGCTAATGATTCCAACCAATTTTGCTGTCAAATGGTGCTCCTTCTCTTCTGAGCCACGCCATGCGCCCAAACAATTACTTTTCACCACATATGAGGTATCGGCGTACTCAGGAGAAATTGCACTATAAATTTTGTGGTACATTTTTTCCTGATACCTTTGTGAAAAAAAAGCTACCTAATTGAAGCAACAGTTTTGTGGTAAAAAAAAAATATTTTCTTTTCACGGCTCAACGTTATAAACTTCTGTGAAGCCCCCCAGGGGTTCAAAGTGCTCACCAAACATCTAGAAAAATTATTTGAGGGCCCTAGTTTCCAAAATGAGGTCCCTTGTGAGGGAGCTCCATTGTTTAGGCACCTCAGTGGATCTTCAAACCCGACATGGCGTCCGCTAATGAGTGCAGCTAATTTTGCACTCAAAAATTCAAATGGCGCTCCTTCCCTTCTGATCTCTGCCGTGCGTCCAAACAATTTATTTTTACCACATATAGGGTATCAGCGTACTCAGGAGAAAATTCACTATAAATTGTATGGTGCATTTTCTCTTTTCTCCCTTGTGAAAATGAAAATTTAATGGCTAAAGTATCATTTTTGTGTTAAAAAGTAAAATTTTCATTTTTTCCTTCCACATTGCTTTGCTTCCTGTGAAGCACCTAAAGGGTTAATAAACTTCTTGGATGTGGTTTTGAGCAGTGTGAGGGGTGCAGTTTTTAGAATGGGGTCACTTTTGAGTATTTTCTGTCACCTCGGCCTCTCAAAGTCACTTCAAATGTGATGTGGTCCCTAAAAAAATTATTTTGTAAATTTTGTTGGAAAAATGAGAAATTGCTGATAAACTTTGACCCCTTCTAACATCCTAGTGAAAAAAAAAATTGTTTCGAAAATTGCGCTGATGTAAAGTAGACAAGTGGTAAATTTTATTTAGTAACTATTTTGTGTGACATATCTATACATTTTCAAAGTTTGAAAGTTCCAGTCATTCATGAATGATATTTTCCGGGAACTAATTGGTAAATTTCTGATCGTCTACTTGGATGATATTTTGATTTTTTTCTGATTATTGGCACTCTCATGTTCAGCAAGTTCGGACTGTTTTTCAGGTTCTTAAGAACAGTGCATTGTACATTAAGGGGTCAAAATGTCTCTTTGGCGTACAAAAAAAAAAATCCTTTTTGGGGTTTAGTTTGTCCCTGACTTCTATTGAAATGGATCCGGTCAAGGTTTAGGCCATTTATTACTGGGTTCGGCCTCCCTCTTTGAAATCCCTTCAGAAATTTTTGGGTTTTGCAAATTTCTACCGTGAATTTATAAGCAATTTCTCTAGTATTGTTAAGCCTTTGACGGATTTGACTAAAAAGGGAGCTGATATTGAGAATTGGACCCCAGAGGGGGGGAAGACCCAGTGATCTTAGTATTTTTTTCCTATCAGGAGTTTGGTAATTTTTGCTGTTTTTTTGCTGGCCGCAATCAGTTATCTGTCCTGTTATGTTGTATCTAGTAAGTCGGGCCTCATCTTTGCTAATCTATATTTTCTATCTGTGTATTGTGTTTTCTTACATCACCGTTGTTGCATGTTGGGGGCTTGTTATTTCTTTGGGGAATGCTCCGAGGCAAGTTAGGATTCCTCATTTCTATCTTTGAGGTGTAGCAAGTTTCAAGTTTCTCCGGCAGTGACGAGGTGTCTAGGTGTGTTGGAAACATCCCACTGCTTCTTCTAGTGTTATCTGATAGGGGATTGCGGTCAGCTTAGTTTCCAACTACTCTTGTGGTTTTGTTTTTTCCTGACTAATGGGATTTTTTGTGATTGTCCACAGTTACCAGTTCATAACAGCTCCCTTTTTCTTGTGTTTTTTTTTGTGCTAAAGACGCGCATAGGTCTGAACGCAACATGCCACGCTCGCTACAACCGGCAATCGTGACACATCCGGACTATTCTGCATTGCAACTTTTAATCAATTTTTCTCTGCTGTCCATGTCCAGGGACTTTAGCTATAGTGCTATGAGTTGTAAACGTCTTGATTATTTTGCACACCGTGGACAAAGGAACATCAAGATCTCTGGAGATGGATTTATAACCTTATTATTGTTGATTTTTTTCAACAATTATCTTCTCTTTCTGTTCTCCATGGTTAGAGTGGCACACACAGACACACAATGCAAAAATTGAGTCAACATCTCCTTTTTTATCTGATTTTCTGTGTGATTTTCATATTGCCCACACCTGTTATTTGCTATAGGTGAACTTGAATGAGCATTACATGCTTGAAACAAAGTTGTTTACCCACAATTTTAGAAAGGTGCCAACAATTTTGTCTGGCCTATTTTTTGGGTTTTGTGTGAAATTATGTCCAATTTGCCTTTTCTTCTCTGCTTTTTTGTGTACACACAAAAGAAATAAACATGTATATGACAAAACCTGTGTAATGGCAATAATTTTATAGGAGGAATACTTCATTTTATGAAACAATTTCAAGGGTACCAACACTTTCAGCCATGACTGTATATCATACTTCTCTCACTTTAACATTCTGACATTGCAAACAGTATTCAGGAGGTGCTGTCTTTTTTGTTACTGCTTCATATTTACATATAGGAAACACACAAGGGGAACTAAATAAGTTTTAAAATTATGCTACTTACCAAAATTTTTTAATCTAGACCCTTATACACAAAATTATCACAATAAGTATACTCTAAGAATAATACAGAGCCACTACTGGTTGCCGGTAACTGTCTTTTTTAAAGAGCATTCATATAGTGTAAGTTGTCAAATGTGATAATGTAATGCCTATTTCTATATTTCCATATGATGTTGCTTGTTGCTTTCCTCACTCAATTTATCATCTTTTAGAGTACAGTTGTGTAATGTTTTTTTGGAGGGGATAAAATTACAGTTCAGAAAATCTAGTAGAAAACGTCTGTGGATTTGTTTCCAGCTTAAATAAATGATGTTTCGGGAAATTAGAGGGTATTAAGTATATCCCACTGATTATGCTCTGGGGTGCTGCTCCTAAATCACTTTGGTACTTAACCCTTTTTGTATTGCAATATAGAATTAAAGTTCTGGTTACATGCTATATAACTGACACATCAATTTTAATCAGGAAACTACCATTTATCAGAGTAGGGAAACAGTTTATATCATCCATTGGGTTGAAAGGGGGAAGAAAGCCATCACAGAAAAATATTTCCTATAATTTGCTCAAATTGCTTTGGAAATTGCTTCCTTATCATGATGCTGATATATCTACTTGGTAATAGATGTACTGAATATAAGCAAGGTCATCAATAATAAGGAAGTGTGCAATGAATAGCTGCCTAGAGATTGCTGAACTATTCTCACTGTAATCCTAAATGTCAATGTATGTAAGAAAATTATATACATTGTAAAAGTGATGTTTCATGAAAACAACCTTTTTTGTATGGGAGCCAAGGAAACCCCGGTTATAGCAATATAGTACTTGCTAGCCATTCAAATGAACATTTGACCAATTAGTGCTCAATGTTTCATGGGATCAATTAGTTCAAAGAGAGACAAAAATGCATGGTTGACAACACCAAGTTTTTGCTCTTTTGCTGCTTGGCAATTTTAGTTTTTATTCTATACCTCTTAATCAAACTACATAGCCATACCTGGCATGGTATCTTAATCTAGACCAATGCTTAAGCCCAGAAGAGGTGCCAGCCTGCAAAGTGATTAATGCAATAACAAGAGTCATGCGGGAGGAGCAGCCTAAGACTACCCACATTGCCAAGCTAAGTTGACTACATCGTGTAATGTCAATTTTTTTTTTTACTAAGAATTAAAATTGAGCGAGCACTACCATGCTCTGGTGTTTGGTACTCATAACGAGCAGTTGGACGCTTGGACGGGCTCCACTTGTGTACTAAGAATAATAGAAGTCAATGCGGAACTCGAGCATTTTTCCAGAAGATCTTACAGAAAATGTTCAAGTTCCTCATTGGCTTCCATTATACTTTGTACACAAGTTGAGCCCGTCTGAGCATTCCGGAAAATGTTTTAGTTCTCCATTGACTTACATTATATTTGGTACACGAGTCAAGCTCGTCCGAGTGTCCAACTACTCGTTATGAGTACAGGGCACCCAAGCATGGTAGTGCTCGCTCATCACTACTAAGAATGTCTAAGAACATCATCTTTAAAATCCTAATTCTGACCTGTTACGCCTCTGTTCATATCTGTGCTATGGTTTCTGTTCAAAAATGAGTCTATAATGGTGTGTAAAGTCTGTTGTATGACATATGCAAATAACACCCAGCAGGCCCCATAAACTTTTATTGCCAGATTCTATTAAGGTTTCTGCTGTTTTGATGAGAAAAGTGCCAAAAAATCTACTTCCTCCTTGAGGAGACAATTTGCATATTTCCCAGAGGAGTATTGCGGTCTCTTCACTACTGGCATGGTGGATTGGTGTGTGAGTCTCCGCAATGAGAAAATATTTCCCCTTAGATCCCATCTTACCCTCTCATACAGCCAGAACAGATATCATACTTTGCACTGACAAGGGGCAATCACACCGAAACAACATGTCTGCAAATTGAGGTACTGATCAGGTATAAATCCTAAGTCACATGAAAAGGCTTATTAAAGGGTCAATTTTGACTTTTAGGATTGCTACTTCCAATAGGTGGCACTAGAGTTAAGGCCGCTTTACACTCTACGACATCGCTAAAGCGATCTCGTTGGGGGTCACGGAATTTGTGACGCACATCCGGCCGCGTTAGCGATGTCGTTGCGTGTGACACCTATTAGCGATTTTGAATCGTTGCAAAAACGTGCAAAATCGCTAATCAGTGACATCCCCCCCCAAGCTCAATTATCGCTGCTGCAGCAGTAACAATGTTGTTCCTCGTTCCTGCGGCAGCACACATCGGTACGTGTGACACCACAGGAATGAGGAATCTCTCTTTACCTGCGTCCCGCCCGCAATGAGGAAGAAAGGAGGTGGGCGGGATGTTCGTCCTGCTCATCTCCGCCCCTCCGCTTTGATTGGGCGGCCGCTTAGTGACGTCGCTGTGACATCACAGTGACACCGAACGCAGCTTTGAGGGAGGGTTTGTTCGGCGGTCACAGCGACGTCGCAGAGCAGGTATGTGCGTGTGATGCTGCCGTAGCGATAATGTTTGCTACGGCAGCGATCACCACATATCATTACAACGACGGGGGATGGTGCTATCGCACTCGACATCGCTAGCAATTGCTAGTGATGTTGTAGTGTGTAAAGCGGCCCTTAGGGGTACTTTGCACGCTGCGACATCGCAGGCCGATGCTGCGATGCCGAGCGCGATAGTACCCGCCCCCGTCACAGCAGCGATTTCCTTGTGATAGCTGCCGTAGCGAACATTATCGCTACGGTAGCTTCACATGGACTCACCTGTCCTGCGACCGTCACTCTGGCCGGCGACCCATCTCTTTGTTAAGGGGGCAGGTCGTGCGGCGTCATAGCGACGTCACACGGCAGGCGGCCAATTGGAGCGGAGGGGCGGAGATGAGTGGGATGTAAACATCCCGCCCATCTCCTTCCTTCTGCATATCCTACGGAAGCCGCAGTGACACCGGTAGGAGATGTTCCTCGCTCCTGCGGCTTCACACACAGCGATGTGTGCTGCCGCAGGAGCGAGGAACAACATCGGACTGTCGCGTCAGCGTAATCATGGATTACGCCGACGCTGCACCGATGATACGATTACGACGCTTTTGCGCTCGTTAATCGTATCATCGAGCCTTTACACACTACGATGTCGCATGCGATGCCGGAAGTGCGTCATTTTCAATTTGACCCCACCGACATCGCACCTGCGATGTCGTAGTGTGCAAAGTGCCCCTTAGGCTACTTTCACACATCCGGCTTGAGCTTTGCGGCCAAATCCGGCTGTGCAAGCTATGCAACGGATGCGGTGAAAACACCGCATCCTTTGCATAAGTTTTTTACATGCGGCCGGTCCGGTTTTTGCCGCTTGCGGCATGCTACTGAGCATGCGCAGTGGCAAAAACCGCATGCGGCGGCCGGATGCGGTTTTTGCCGCATCGCGCCGCATCCGGCATCCATAGGGATGCATTGGGAAAAGCGCCGCATCGGACGGATGCGGCGCGATGCGGGTTTTTTTTGCCGGAGCAAAAAACGTGCCAGGGAACGTTCCATCCGGCCGCCGCATCGGCTAAATCTGCCGCATGCGGCAAAAACCGGACCGAACGCGAGCCCATGCGGCACAATGCGGCACTAATTAAAGTCTATGCAGGAAAAACGCAACCGGCAGCAAAAAAAAAACGGTTGCGGTTTTCCTGCAAAGTGCCGGATTGTGCCGCATTGCAAAAGCCCGATGTGTGAAAGCAGCCTTAGGCGGGCTTTGCACACTGCGACATCGCAGGTGCGATGTCGGTGGGGTCAAATTGAAAATGACGCACTTCCGGCATCGCATGCGACATCGCAGTGTGTGAAGCCTAGATGATACGATTAACGAGCGCAAAAGCGTCGTAATCGTATCATCGGTGCAGCGTCGGCGTAATCCATGATTACGCTGACGCGACGGTCCGATGTTGTTCCTCGCTCCTGCGGCAGCACACATCGCTGTGTGTGAAGTCGCAGGAGCGAGGAACATCTCCTACCGGCGTCACTGCGGCTTCCGTAGGTTATGCGGAAGGAAGGAGGTGGGCAGGATGTTTACATCCTGCTCATCTCCGCCCCTCCGCTCCGATTGGCCGCCTGCCGTGTGACGTCACAGTGACGCCGCACGACCCGCCCCCTTAACAAGGAGGCGGGTCGCCGGCCACAGGGACGTCGCACGGCAGGTGAGTGTGTGTGTGAAGCTGGCGTAGCGATAATTTTCGCTACGCCAGCTATCACCACATATCGCTGCTGCGACGGGGGCGGGGACTATCGCACTCGGCATCGCAGCATCGGCCTGCGATGTCGCAGTGTGCAAAGCCCGCCTTAGTCTACTTTCTCCGTGAAGAGACAATTTGCAAAAACCTTGAATGAACCATGAATGGCTTACTGAATGCAAATGTGCACATTACAGGTATCTTGTAATTTTAAACACTATTTTGCTGATAGGGTGACATTCATATTTATGTTCACTACTACAATTTTTCTGATTTTTTTTTTTTTACTTTCATTGTTTCTTTTTTTTGTTAAGCCACCAGTTTATTAAGGTGAATAAGGAAATGAAACTTAGTCACAATCTGTATCAATCAATACTTCATTATTTTATTATGAGAATCCACACAATTTTTACATCAATAAATACACTAAATTCACATAAAACAGAAAAACATATTTACAAAACATAAGATATACAAAAAGAAAATATACTGTAAATGTAGTTGTGTTTAGCATTGTACACATATTCATTCCCCATTTTTTCACTTTGCACTCACAGATTTGAAGAGATCATAATAACAAAATTCATTTGAATCAATAGATCTTGGAATAATAATAATTTCCACAATTGGATGTGTTTACAAAAATGTTCCTGTGCTGAGATAATCTTATATATGTGTGCTATGTACTGTGTAATAGCTGTGTCTGACTGTACAGAGACATGGACATATGCTAGGGAGGAAGTAAAACAGTATACAGATATTACAGCATGGCATCACAAAGTATTCTTTCTTTGTGATAAAACATATTTTTAAAACATACAGGAAAATGTTTTCCTTCACAAAAAAAATCAGCTGTGATCCCATGATGTACTATTTGCATACTCTTTTTTACATCCTCCCCTGCCCAGGAGATGTGGTATGATCAGACCATGTCCCTGTACGGTCAGACACATACATTACACAGCACATAGCAGGGGCACATTTATAAGATCTTCTCAACACAACAAAAACATTTTTAAATACATGTTAGTCCCCTTTCACACGTCAGTGATTCTGGTATGTTTGTGCTTTTTTTTAAATGTACCAGAATCACTGACATACGCAGACCCATTATAATCAATGGGTCTGCTCACACATCAGTGATTTTTCACTGAACGTGTCTCCGTGAAGCGTACACCCGTGGCCGTGATTCTGCACGGAGACAAGTCAGTTTTTTTCTGGCATCACTGATGACCCACGGACCACACTATGGTGTGATCCGTGTGTGATCAGTGAAACACGTACCAGAAAATCACAGACATATTAAAATTAAATATTTTCAACTTACCTTGCCTGCGATTCACTCTGCAGCCTCTGTTCTCGGCAGCTCCTGCCTGGCTCATGAATATTCATGAGAGCAGGAACAGCCGACCAGGAAGTAGCTGCAGAGAGCGGTGGGTGGACGCTGCAGAGCTGGAGACTTCAGCACCATGGACAGCAGGAACGAAGGCAGGTGAGTAATGTCCATACGCAATCACGGATCACGGATTGCACATGGACAACCCACATGTGCCGTGAATCACGGAACACAGAGGGACATGTGCGTGTTTTACACGTCAGTGAAGAACGTCAGTGTTTTTCACTGACGTGTGAAATGGGCCTAATTGTAGAAATTATTATTATTCAAAAAGGCCCATGGTCACACTGAAAGAACTGCAGATATCCACATCTCAGGTGGAAGAATCTATCTACAGGAAACTATCTACAGGACAACTATTAGTTACTCTACAAATCTAGCCTTTATTGCAGAGTGGCAAGAAGAAAGACATTTTTTAATATCATGCCATAAGTAGTCACTTTTGCAGTTTACAAAAAGCCATGTAGGGGACACAGCTAGCACGTGGAAGAAAGTGCTTTGGTCAGTAGAAGTTTTTGGGCTACATACCAAATACTATATGTGTTGGAAATTAACTCTGCATACCCCACTGAAAACAAGCTCCCCACTGTCAGACATGGTGGTGGCAGCATCATATTGTGTGAAGGGTTTTCTTCAGTAGAGACATGGAAGCTGGTCAGAGTTGATGAGAAGATAAATGGAGCTAAATATAGTGCAATTCTTAAAGAAAACCTGTTAGAGATTGCAAAGATTTGAGACTGGGATGTATATTAATTTACCTTCCAGCAGGACTAGGACCCTAAAAATACTGCAAGAGCTACAATGGTTGGTTTACATCAGAGCATATTCATGTATGAACGGTCCAGTCAAAATTTGGACCTAAGGGTATGTGCGCACGTTGCTTTTTACCTGCTTTTTACCTGCTTTTTTGCTGCTTTTTCTTCTGCGCTGTTTAATGCCAAAATGGATGTGTTCTTCTATTCAAGCAAAGTCTATGGGAATTTGGGTTTCTTGTTCACACTATGTTGTTCAAAATGCTGCCTTTTTGAGGCAGAACTTTGGTCAAAAACTCAGCTTTTCAAAGAAGCAACATGTCAATTGTTTTTGCCATTTGGGTTTTGCACTGCAAAGCTGAGTTTTTGACCAAAGTTCTGCCACAAAAAGGCAGCATTTTGAACAACATAGTGTGAACAAGAAACCCAAATTCCCATAGACTTTGCTTGAATAGAAGAACACATCCATTTTGGCATTAAACAGCGCAGAAGAAAAAGCAGCAAAAAAGCAGGTAAAAAGCAGGTAAAAAGCAACGTGCGCACATACCCTAAATCTCATTGAGAATCTGTGTCAAGACTTTTTTTGCAAAGAAGAATGGGCAAAAGCCTCTTGATGTGCAAGCAGTAATTGCAGTCAAAAATGGTCTTGTAAAGTACAAATACACGTCACAATATTCAGATTTATATTTTTTAAATATTTAAAAAAATCCCAATAAAATACATCACAGTTTGTGGGTGTAACATGAAAAAGATGTGGAAAAGTTCAAGGGGTATGAATACTTTTTCAGGCCACTGTATATCTTAACTAGAAAGTATTCATTGCAACAGGTGTTTCTAATGGCTCAATAGCCAATTCCAGAAGACCTACTAAGTTATCAGAGATAAAAAAAAAACTATGTTTTTTTTTTAGTTCATGCAGTATCTATCAATCATGGGTAGAATGGGTGAGGAAAGGAATTTTATACAGCAAAGCATGAGCAGTAGGGTTTCCAAACACTGAAGAATGAAAGAAGTAACAGAACTGCGTCAAGTTTTAATATAATTTCTTTTTAAATTTCTCACGGTTTTGAAAGTCTAAACTTGCAGTCATTTGGTAAGAATTCCATGTTTTACTCACTGTGGATTAAAATTTGTTACGGTCATTTGATTGGCTGATATGCACCTCACCACAAATTATGTACTATAGATTCTTTATCGTTTGAACTTGAAGTGGACCATCTATGCCTCAATCTGATTGGCACTGCCAAAACTAAGGTGTGTAATCTAAAGCCTGCTTTACACGCTGCAATGTATCTTACAATGTGTCGGCAGGGTCACGTCGTAAGTGACGCACATCCAGCATCGTAAGTTACATTGCAGTGTGTGACAGGTACGTGCGATTGCGATTGAACGTTAAAACGTTCATCGCATTCACATCGTACCTTTCTCTAGAATTGCACATCAGATTGTTCATCGTATCCGGGGTAGCACACATTGCAGTGTGTGACACACCGGGAACGATGAACAGATCTTACCTGCGTCCTGCGGCTCCCAGCACACAATGCAGAAGGAAGGAGGTGGGCGGGATGTTTACATCCCGCTCAGCTCCGCCCCTCCGCTTCTATTGGCCGGCTGCCACGTGACGTCGATGTCACGCCGAACGTCCCTCCCACTCCAGGAAGTGGACGTTCACCGCCCACATCGAGGTCGTATGGAAGGTAAGTACGTGTGACGGGGGTTAATCGTTTGTGCGGCACGTTCAACAAATTGAACGTGCCACACATACGATGGGAGCGTTGCAAATCGCATACGATATCGTATGCGAAATTGCAACGTGTAAAGCAGGCTTAAAGGACTACCTGGTATTCACAATTATACTATTACACATAAAGTGAAACTTCTCTCCAAAGATTCCCCAGATCAACACAATTCACAATACACAATAACGCACAACATACTACACATTACACTTTACATTATAACTAGAGTTGAGCACGGTTCGCGGTTCGAGGTTCTCCAGTTTGCGGCTCAAGTGATTTTGGGGGCTGTTCTAGATCGAACTAGAACTCGAGCTTTTTTGCTAAAGCTCGATAGTTCTAGATACGTTCGAGAACGGTTCTAGCAGCAAAAAAAAACAGCTAATTCCTAGCTGGCTTTCCGCTGTAAAAGTGTAATTCACTCTGTGACTCACACTATTATGACATTTCAGTGTATAGTGTGCGGGAACAGCGCATTCAGATCACTGCTGTATGTATAATGGCCGGACATTTTCCTCCAGCACGCCATTATCTGCCTTCTGCGTCCTTGGTGTCAGACATCACTGGCGCAGCTCCTATCGCCGATACTGCTGTATACGCTCCATACACAGCGCTGGACAGCTTAGGGATAGCACTTTCTATCAGTCCTTTTAAGTGCTCATACCGGCAGGGTCAGAGCCATAGGTGACAGGTCCGTGAAAACAGAGTTTAACAGCTACACAAGATGACAGCGTCTGTGTAGCTAAGGTCAGGGATTTCCTCGGTGCATTTCCCCATTAGAAGGGATAGAAAGGCAGGCTTCCTTTCCTCTACCCAGAGACCCGCAACCCTGCCACTGTACCCTCCTGCCCTTTGCACACTCCAACTCATTGTTGCTAAGCCATTATACTAGCAAACACTGAGTACACTTAATGGCATCCTAAACGTGGCTATTGGACTTCTGTATAGTCCCACTAGTGCAAAGATATTTGCAGCACGTCTGCCTGCATTGCACACTAGAAACTCATTATAACTAAGCCATTATACTAGCAAACACTGAGTGAACTTAGTGGCATCCTAAACGTGGCTATTGGACTTCTGTATAGTCCCACTAGTGCAAAGACATTTGCAGCACGTCTGCCTGCATTGCACACTCAAACTCATTATAACTAAGCCATTATACTAGCAAACACTGAGTGAACTTAGTGGCATCCTAAACGTGGCTATTGGACTTCTGTATTGTCCCACTAGTGCAAAGATATTTGCAGCACGTCTGCCTGCATTGCACACTCAAACTCATTGTTACTAAGCCATTATACTAGCAAACACTGAGTACACTTAATGGCATCCTAAACGTGGCTATTGGACTTCTGTATAGTCCCACTAGTGCAAAGATATTTGCAGCACGTCTGCCTGCATTGCACACTAGAAACTCATTATAACTAAGCCATTATACTAGCAAACACTGAGTGAACTTAGTGGCATCCTAAACGTGGCTATTGGACTTCTGTATAGTCCCACTAGTGCAAAGATATTTGCAGCACGTCTGCCTGCATTGCACACTCAAACTCATTATAACTAAGCCATTATACTAGCAAACACTGAGTGAACTTAGTGGCATCCTAAACGTGGCTATTGGACTTCTGTATTGTCCCACTAGTGCAAAGACATTTGCAGCACGTCTGCCTGCATTGCACACTCAAACTCATTGTTACTAAGCCATTATACTAGCAAACACTGAGTGAACTTAGTGGCATCCTAAACGTGGCTATTGGACTTCTGTATAGGCCCGCTACTGCAAAGATATTTGCAGCACGTCTGCCTGCATTGCACACTCAAACTCATTGTTACTAAGCCATTATACTAGCAAACACTGAGTGAACCTAGTGGCATCCTAAACGTGGCTATTGGACTTCTGTATAGTCCCACTAGTGCAAAGGTATTTGCAGCACGTCTGCCTGCATTGCACACTCAAACTCATTGTTACTAAGCCATTATACTAGCAAACACTGAGTGAACCTAGTGGCATCCTAAACGTGGCTATTGGACTTCTGTATAGTCCCACTAGTGCAAAGATATTTGCAGCACGTCTGCCTGCACTGCACACTCAAACTCATTGTTACTAAGCCATTATACTAGCAAACACTCAGTGAACCTAGTGGCATCCTAAACGTGGCTATTGGTCTTCTGTATAGTCCCACTAGTGCAAAGATATTTGCAGCACGTCTGCCTGCATTGCACACTCAAACTCAGTATAACTAAGCCATTATACTAGCAAACACTGAGTGAACTTAGTGGCATCCTAAACGTGGCTATTGGACTTCTGTATAGTCCCACTAGTGCAAAGATATTTGCAGCACGTCTGCCTGCATTGCACACTAGAAACTCATTATAACTAAGCCATTATACTAGCAAACACTGAGTGAACTTAGTGGCATCCTAAACGTGGCTATTGGACTTCTGTATAGTCCCACTAGTGCAAAGATATTTGCAGCACGTCTGCCTGCATTGCACACTCAAACTCATTGTTACTAAGCCATTATACTGGCAAACACTGAGTGAACCTAGTGGCATCCTAAACGTGGCTATTGGACTTCTGTATAGTCCCACTAGTGCAAAGATATTTGCAGCACGTCTGCCTGCATTGCACACTCAAACTCATTGTTACTAACCCATTATACTAGCAAACACTGAGTGAACCTAGTGGCATCCTAAACGTGGCTATTGAACTTCTGTATAGTCCCACTAGTGCAAAGATATTTGCAGCACATCTGCCTGCATTGTACACTCAAACTCATTATAACAAAGCCATTATACTAGCAAACACTGAGTGAACCTAGTGGCATCCTAAACGTGGCTATTGGACTTCTGTATAGTCCCACTAGTGCAAAGATATTTGCAGCACGTCTGCCTGCATTGCACATTCAAACTCATTATAACTAAGCCATTATACTAGCAAACATTGAGTGAACCTAGTGGCATCCTAAACGTGGCTATTGGACTTCTGTATAGTCCCACTAGTGCAAAGATATTTGCAACACGTCTGCCTGCATTGCACACTCAAACTCATTGTTACTAAGCCATTATACTAGCAAACACTGAGTGAACTTAGTGGCATCCTAAACGTGGCTATTGGACTTCTGTATTGTCCCACTAGTGCAAAGATATTTGCAGCACGTCTGCCTGCATTGCACACTCAAACTCATTGTTACTAAGCCATTATACTAGCAAACACTGAGTACACTTAATGGCATCCTAAACGTGGCTATTGGACTTCTGTATAGTCCCACTAGTGCAAAGATATTTGCAGCACGTCTGCCTGCATTGCACACTAGAAACTCATTATAACTAAGCCATTATACTAGCAAACACTGAGTGAACTTAGTGGCATCCTAAACGTGGCTATTGGACTTCTGTATTGTCCCACTAGTGCAAAGATATTTGCAGCACGTCTGCCTGCATTGCACACTCAAACTCATTGTTACTAAGCCATTATACTAGCAAACACTGAGTGAACTTAGTGGCATCCTAAACGTGGCTATTGGACTTCTGTATAGTCCCGCTACTGCAAAGATATTTGCAGCACGTCTGCTTGCATTGCACACTCAAACTCATTGTTACTAAGCCATTATACTAGCAAACACTGAGTGAACCTAGTGGCATCCTAAACGTGGCTATTGGACTTCTGTATAGTCCCACTAGTGCAAAGGTATTTGCAGCACGTCTGCCTGCATTGCACACTCAAACTCATTGTTACTAAGCCATTATACTAGCAAACACTGAGTGAACCTAGTGGCATCCTAAACGTGGCTATTGGACTTCTGTATAGTCCCACTAGTGCAAAGATATTTGCAGCACGTCTGCCTGCACTGCACACTCAAACTCATTGTTACTAAGCCATTATACTAGCAAACACTCAGTGAACCTAGTGGCATCCTAAACGTGGCTATTGGACTTCTGTATAGTCCCACTAGTGCAAAGATATTTGCAGCACGTCTGCCTGCATTGCACACTCAAACTCAGTATAACTAAGCCATTATACTAGCAAACACTGAGTGAACTTAGTGGCATCCTAAACGTGGCTATTGGACTTCTGTATAGTCCCACTAGTGCAAAGATATTTGCAGCACGTCTGCCTGCATTGCACACTCAAACTCATTGTTACTAAGCCATTATACTGGCAAACACTGAGGGAACCTAGTGGCATCCTAAACGTGGCTATTGGACTTCTGTATAGTCCCACTAGTGCAAAGATATTTGCAGCACGTCTGCCTGCATTGCACACTCAAACTCATTGTTACTAACCCATTATACTAGCAAACACTGAGTGAACCTAGTGGCATCCTAAACGTGGCTATTGAACTTCTGTATAGTCCCACTAGTGCAAAGATATTTGCAGCACATCTGCCTGCATTGTACACTCAAACTCATTATAACAAAGCCATTATACTAGCAAACACTGAGTGAACCTAGTGGCATCCTAAACGTGGCTATTGGACTTCTGTATAATCCCACTAGTGCAAAGATATTTGCAGCACGTCTGCCTGCATTGCACACTCAAACTCATTGTTACTAAGCCATTATACTAGCAAACACTCAGTGAACCTAGTGGCATCCTAAACGTGGCTATTGGACTTCTGTATAGTCCCACTAGTGCAAAGATATTTGCAGCACGTCTGCCTGCATTGCACACTCAAACTCAGTATAACTAAGCCATTATACTAGCAAACACTGAGTGAACTTAGTGGCATCCTAAACGTGGCTATTGGACTTCTGTATAGTCCCACTAGTGCAAAGATATTTGCAGCACGTCTGCCTGCATTGCACACTCAAACTCATTGTTACTAAGCCATTATACTGGCAAACACTGAGGGAACCTAGTGGCATCCTAAACGTGGCTATTGGACTTCTGTATAGTCCCACTAGTGCAAAGATATTTGCAGCACGTCTGCCTGCATTGCACACTCAAACTCATTGTTACTAACCCATTATACTAGCAAACACTGAGTGAACCTAGTGGCATCCTAAACGTGGCTATTGAACTTCTGTATAGTCCCACTAGTGCAAAGATATTTGCAGCACATCTGCCTGCATTGTACACTCAAACTCATTATAACAAAGCCATTATACTAGCAAACACTGAGTGAACCTAGTGGCATCCTAAACGTGGCTATTGGACTTCTGTATAATCCCACTAGTGCAAAGATATTTGCAGCACGTCTGCCTGCATTGCACACTCAAACTCATTAGAACTAAGCCATTATACTAGCAAACATTGAGTGAACCTAGTGGCATCCTAAACGTGGCTATTGGACTTCTGTATAGTCCCACTAGTGCAAAGATATTTGCAACACGTCTGCCTGCATTGCACACTCAAACTCATTGTTACTAAGCCATTATACTAGCAAACACTGAGTGAACTTAGTGGCATCCTAAACGTGGCTGTTGGACTTTTGTATTGTCCCAGTAGTGCAAAGATATTTGCAGCACGTCTGCCTGCATTGCACACTCAAACTCATTGTTATTAAGCCATTATACTAGCAATTTATGCTGCCAGTTTAAGGGCCATAGTTGCATTGTCAGGGATATTTATTCTTTATTATTCTGCTGTTAATAAAGCTAGATCACCGATGCAATCTACACCACCTCTCAATTTTTACTACCACATTTTCAGTGCACAATCTTGTCGCAATCAACATGAGTGGCAAAATGACAGATGCTGGTGGAAAGGGGAAGAGGCGTGGTGGAAAAGGAAAAAAAGGGTTTGTCCGTGGGGAAGGTGGCAAAGCTCCATTAACATCTGCTGAAGATAGACCATCTACCAGCAAAAGTAAGATGTCTACTACTTACCGTGGACAATCCGATGTGCTCCCTTTTTTACGGACACAAACAACAGGAACAAAGGTAGATGATGGCCAAAAAAGGAAAATGCTTGAATGGATCTCAAGTGGTCCAACAAGTGCCCTCTCAGCCACCTCAAGTACCGCATCCAAAAAACACCAGTCCTCTGAGTTGTCATCCCAATCAAACTTGCTTTCTCCCAGCTCTGAAGTCTCCATCAGCCCTGCACAGTATGGTGGAACTGAGATGGCTGAGTCTGCAGAGCTGTTCAGTTCCACTATAGCCTGGGAATCAGAAGTCTGCTCCCAAGCTACAGTGAGTACAGACCAGGAAATGGTCTGCAGTGATGCCCAGAACCTTTGTGACTCTGATTCAGGCCGTGCGGACCAAGTTTCTGAGCATAATGTTGACCCTTTGTCACAAACTGTAACACCTGTGGTTATAGACAATGAGGAACATACTGATGATGATGAGACGCAGATACCAGATTGGGATGACAACTTAAAAATTCGATCAGGGCAAGAAGAGGCTCGGTCTGAGGGTGAGGGGAGTGCAAACACAACAATTGATGATGAAGTTCTAGATCCCACCTACTGTCAACCCACAGTCAGGCACTCGAGGAGGTCAACAGAGGCGGTGGAGGAGGATGCAACCGACGACGAAGTTACCTTGCGCCTTCCTGGACAGAGTCGGAGCACTGGTAGCACGTCTACAACTGCATCCTCAGCCACCACTGTGCCTCTGAGCACTAGTCGGGGGGGCTCAGCTGGTCGCATGCCCTCTAAGCCTTGCCTAGCCTGGTCCTTTTTTGACATAGAAAAAGATCGCCCAAATTATGTGATGTGTAAAATTTGTCGTGATTCTGTTAGTAGAGGTCAAAACCTCAGCAGTTTGACAACTTTTTCCATGAATCGTCACATGAATAACTATCATAGGTCCCAGTGGGAAGCTCACTGTGCTGCAATACGGCCTAGCGGAGCGAACCATCCACGGCCTGCCCCTTCCAGTGCATCCGTGCGCTCTTCATCTTCTAGGACTGTGGGGACAGCTGTCACACCTGGTTTTCCACGCACAACTTCCACCACTGTAACCGCAACAGGCAGTTTGCTTGGTAGGTCGTCAGTTGGTTTGGAAGGGGAAACAAGTGCGTGTGTACAGCTCTCTCAGACATCGATAGCACCAACGTTGGATGAAAGCAACATCATGTCTCCGCCTGCACTTTCCTCACAAACCTGCATTTTTCCAGGGACACCCTACTCAACACCGTCTACACACAGCAGCCAGATCTCTGTCCCTCAGATGTGGACAAATAAAAGGCCATTTCCTGTGACCCATGACAAAGCTAAGAGGTTGACTTTATCCCTCTGTAAGCTCTTGGCTACAAAAATGCTGCCTTTCCGCCTGGTGGACACACAGGATTTTAGAGACCTTATGTCTGTCGCTGTGCCCCAGTACCAGATGCCCAGTCGCCACTACTTCTCTAAGAAAGGTGTGCCCGCGCTACACCAGCATGTCGCACACAACATCACCGCTTCCTTGAGAAACTCTGTGTGTCAACGGGTGCATTTCACCACGATACTTGGACCAGTAAGTATGGACAGGGACGTTACATGTTGCTGACTGGGCACTGGGTAACTATGGTGATAGATGGTGAAGGGTCTGCTACACAAGTCGTGCCGTCCCCACGACTTGTGTGTCAATCCTCGGTCTGTCCAAGTTCCGCCACTGCTTCTGCCTCCTCCACCTCATCTGTGTCATCCACCGCCGCTCCAAGCCTGCCTGGTCAGGCCACCAGCGTTCTCACTGCGCAGAAGGAATCACGCACCCCTCATTACTATGCTGGCAGCAGAGCGCAAAGGCATCAGGCGGTCTTTAGCTTGACATGTCTTGGGAATAAGAGTCACACAGCTGAGGAGTTGTGGTCAGCTCTGCGGTCCGAGTTTAATAAATGGTTGTCTCCACTCAACCTGCAGCCTGGTAAGGCCGTGTGCGACAATGCTGCAAACCTGGGTGCGGCCCTTCACCTGGGCAAGGTGACACACGAGCCTTGTATGGCTCACGTGTTGAACCTTGTTGTCCAGCAATTTTTAACACACTGTCCCGGCCTAGATGGCCTTCTGACCAGGGCACGAAAACTGTCTGCTCACTTCCGCCGTTCAAGCGCCGCAGCTGAGCGACTTGCATCGCTCCAGAAGTCTTTCGGCCTGCCGGTTCATCGCCTGAAATGCGATGTGGCGACACGCTGGAATTCGACTCTCCACATGTTACAGCGACTGTGGCAACACCGCCGAGCCCTGGTGCAATACGTCATGACGTATAGCCTGGGCCAACGAGATGCAGAGGTGGGTCAGATCACCCTGATGGAGTGGTCTCAGATCAAGGACCTATGCACCCTTCTGCACAGTTTCGACATGGCGACGAATATGTTTAGCGCTGACAATGCCATTATCAGCATGACAATTCCAGTCATTTACATGCTGGAGCACACGCTAAACACTATTCGGAGTCAGGGTGTGGGACAACAGGAAGGGGAGGAACTACAGGAGGATTCATATGCGCAAGGGACAACAACATCACCAAGTTCCAGACGTTCATCATCACCAATGCGACAGGCATGGGACCATGGGGGACAGGGATCAACAAGGGCGCATGGTAGCAGGCGAAATGTTGAGGAGGGTGCAGGAGAACATGAAGAAATGGAGGACGAACTGTCCATGGACATGGAAGACTCAGCGGATGAGGGTGACCTTGGTCAAATTTCAGTTGAAAGAGGTTGGGGGGAGATGTCAGAGGAAGAAAGAATGGTTAGCACCTCTATGCCACAAACACAGCGTGGACTTGGTCCGCATGGCTGCGCAAGACACATGAGTGCTTTCTTGCTGCACTACCTCCAACATGACCCTCGTATTGTCAAAATTAGAAGTGATGATGACTACTGGCTTGCCACATTATTAGATCCCCAGTACAAGTCCAAATTTTGTGACATAATTCCAGCCATAGAAAGGGACGCACGTATGCAGGAGTATCAGGAGAAGCTGTTACTCGATCTTAGCTCGGGTTTTCCACCAAACAACCGTGCAGGTGCAGGGAGTGAATCTCCCAGTTGTAACTTGACAAACATGGGACGGTCTCGTCATCTTCAACAGTCTACCCGTACCAATAGCACCGTATCTGGTGCTGGTAACAGCAATTTTATGGAATCTTTTCATAATTTTTTTAGACCGTCCTTTGCAAGGCCACCAGAGACAACAAGTCTGACACATAGTCAACGGCTGGAGAGGATGATACAGGAGTATCTCCAAATGAACATTGATGCCATGACTTTGCAAATGGAGCCTTGCTCATTTTGAGCTTCAAATCTTAAAAAATGGCCAGAGCTCTCAACTTACGTCTTGGAGATTTTGTCGTGTCCAGCTGCCAGTGTTGTCTCTGAACGTGTCTTCAGTGCTGCTGGGTGTGTGCTGACAGATAAGCGCACGCGTCTGTCCAGTGACAATGTGGATAGACTAACGTTCATTAAAATGAACAAGTCATGGATTCACAAGGAATTTACTACCCCTGTGTCATCCTGGTGAGAGTAAATGCTTGTGGATTTGGAATGTGCTTGATGCAAATCAAAACATCCTGTTTGCAACTAGGGCACAAGTACTGCCACTGATGGGGTGTCTGTGTGGCCCAATTTTTGGAAAAAAGGGAGACTCCGCTTGGAGTAACCCTTGCTTGCTGTGTTTTTTAAAAGGAGCCAAGATGAAAAAGTCATGGTTCAGCAAAGACTTTGCTACCTAACCCGGGGTCATCCTGGGGACGGTTAAGTATGGCGTATTTTTGAATGTGCTGGATGCAAATCTAGCTGTGAAGTGTACAACTGGGGCACAACTGCTGCCACTGAAAGGGTGGGTGTGTGTGGGGCCCAATTTTTGGAAAAAAAGGGAGACTCCGCTTGGAGTAACCCTTGCTTGCTGTGTTTTTTAAAAGGAGCCAAGATGAAAAAGTCATGGTTCAGCAAAGACTTTGCTACCTAACCCGGGGTCATCCTGGGGACGGTTAAGTATGGCGTATTTTTGAATGTGCTTGATGCAAATCTACCTGTGAAGTGTACAACTAGGGCACAAGTGCTGCCACTGAATGGGTGGGTGTGTGTGGGGCCCAATTTTTGGAAAAAAAGGGAGACTCCGCTTGGAGTAACCCTTACTTACAGTGTTTTTAAAAATGATCCAAGATGAACAGAGCTGGGATCAGCAAAGACATTGCTACCTACCCCGGTGTCATCTTGGGGATGGTTAAGTATGGCGTATTTTTGAATGTGCTTGATGCAAATCTAGCTGTGAAGTGTACAACTAGGGCACAAGTGCTGCCACTGAATGGGTGGGTGTGTGTGGGGCACAATTTTTGGAAAAAAGGGACACTCCGCTTGGAGTAATCCTTGCTTACATTGTTTTAAAAAATGATCCAAGATGCATACAGCTGGGATCAGGAAAGACTTTGCTACCTACCCCGGTGTCATCCTGGGGACGGTTAAGTATGGCGTATTTTTGAATGTGCTTGATGCAAATCTAGCTGTGAAGTGTACAACTAGGGCACAAGTGCTGCCACTGAATGGGTGGGTGTGTGTGGGGCACAATTTTTGGAAAAAAGGGAGACTCCGCTTGGAGTAATCCTTACTTACAGTGTTTTTAAAAATGATCCAAGATGAACAGAGCTGGGATCAGCAAAGACTTTGCTACCTACCCCGGTGTCATCCTGGGGACGGTTAAGAATGGCGTATTTTTGAATGTGCTTGATGCAAATCTAGCTGTGAAGTGTACAACTAGGGCACAAGTGCTGCCACTGAATGGGTGGGTGAGTGTGGGGCACAATTTTTGGAAAAAAGGGACACTCCGCTTGGAGTAATCCTTGCTTACATTGTTTTAAAAAATGATCCAAGATGCATACAGCTGGGATCAGGAAAGACTTTGCTACCTACCGCGGTGTCATCCTGGGGACGGTTAAGTATGGCGTATTTTTGAATGTGCTTTATGCAAATCTAGCTGTGAAGTGTACAACTAGGGCACAAGTGCTGCCACTGAATGGGTGGGTGTGTGTGGGGCACAATTTTTGGAAAAAAGGGAGACTCCGCTTGGAGTAACCCTTACTTACAGTGTTTTTAAAAATGATCCAAGATGCATACAGCTGGGATCAGGAAAGACTTTGCTACCTACCCCGGTGTCATCCTGGGGACGGTTAATTATGGCGTATTTTTGAATGTGCTTGATGCAAATCTAGCTGTGAAGTGTACAACTGGGGCACAAGTGCTGCCACTGAAGGGGTGGGTGTGTGTGTGGCCCAATTTTTAGAAAAAAGGGAGACTCCGCTTGGAGTAACCCTTACTTACAGTGTTTTTAAAAATGATCCAAGATGCATACAGCTGGGATCAGGAAAGACTTTGCTACCTACCCCGGTGTCATCCTGGGGACGGTTAATTATGGCGTATTTTTGAATGTGCTTGATGCAAATCTTGGAGTCACCTTGCGGTGTTTTACATGATTTTAGAAGTGCGTGCCATGCCTATATCTGTGTCTCCTTCTCTTTTTCCTTGTCCAGCTCTTTTGTTTTCGCATGAGTATATGTCCTTGTCACTTTCCCATGTGTTTGTGTTGTGTTGTGAGTTGTTTGTCACCTTTTGGACACCTTTGAGGGTGTTTTCTAGGTGTTTTTATGTGTTTGTAATTGCCTGCCATTGTTTCCTATGCAGTTCGAGTTCAGTTCGTCGAACGTTCGATGAACCGAACTCGAACGGGACCTCCGTTCGGCGAACCGACCTCGAGCCGAACCGCGACCGGTTCGCTCATCTCTAATTATAACAATAAAATTGGTGTTTTAAAGGGTAACAGGGTAGTATGTCCATCTCCACACACCATAGAAGCTCCTGTAAGTGTATTGTATAGTTTTCCTAATACTTTTATCCACATAGTGTTTCTTTAACTCCTTCATGACCTAGGACGTATATATACAGTATATATATATATATATATATATATATATATATGTCCTGGGTCACCTCCCCCAGGTTATTTCGGACTCCCACAGTGAGCCCAAAGTAATCCCCACGCATGTCTGCTGATCTGTTAATCCCTTAGGTCATGCTGTTAAACTCTGACAGCGTGATCTAATGTGCTCCGGTGGGGAATTAGCCTTTTAACGCCAGCATCGGTGGCCCTGTGATGTGATCAAGTGGCACCAATGTGTTGCCATGACAGCGTGGGATCAGATAATGACCCCTGTTACTGTTATGACTCACTTCCTGTGAATGCCAGAAAACCGTCGGCACTCACAGTAACACAGCATCTCTGCTGACCAGAGTGCTGCTAAAGCAATGCTCTGATCAGCAGAAGTGATCAGTGTAATCACAAAGTCCCCTATGGGGAGAAGTAAAATCAGTAAAAAAGAGAAAAAAAAAAAAATCAAAATTGTGTAATTTTTCATTATGCGAAAATACTGTCTACATATCAAAACTGGCAAATGCCTTTAAATATAGATTTATTCCTCTCAAGTAGTAAAAAAAAATATATAATATTTTTAAATAAAGAAAGATGTTTTCTCGCCAAGGGCTTTACATAAAAATACTGAAGACATATAGTATAGAGCTGGAGCCTATGTGGTCCAACCCAAAGCAGAGTTAAGTGTTTTTTCATTTACCGAGTATTTGGATAATAACAGCCTGAACATGAATTTTTCTATTTTTATAGGATGACTTCAAATTAGAGTTGGTGAATTGATTATCAGCTAAGTCAGTAATCTATGACTGTTTGACAGGAGGCTTACGAGTCTCCTTAACTTCCGGTATTCCTGACGATTCTTTTGATTAGCCGAGCTGGGCAATGTCATGTGGGCATCTTGCTCAAAGAAGAGTCGGAAATGCCCATAAGTAAAGAGACTCACAAGCCTCCCGTCCAGTAGTCACATATTACTAATTCGGCCGACTGACCAGAGAACTGTGAACAAATTCTCCCATCTCTACTTAAAATATAAATTTAAATAATAAATATATAAAGTCACATTTTTAAATATATTGACAATTAAAAAGATAAAAAGTTGTACTGTATTTTGCTGGTTCCACACGTGCTATAGGTCGACCTATTGTAGATGGTTAAAGAATTCTTGGACATACATTTTCTTTATGATATCTTTGTAAATTAATAATCTATGCTCTTGTTGATTTTTTTTTTTTATTCTACAGAGTGACTAATTCTTGTGTGAGTTGGCCACAGGTACAGTATGAAGGTACTCTGCATAATAAAAGACATTTTAAATACTATTATAAAAAAAAAATCAAGAAAATTGCTCTGGATGCAGCTACTTGACCCTGATGGGCTCTGCATATTGGAATTATTTTAGCTGTGTGTTACTGTGTATTTGTTGTGTGGTTTCTGTATTTGTTGTCTGTATTGTGTGTTTAATGTCTGTTTTGTATATCTGAGGTCTGTACTGTGTATTTTTTGTCTGTATTGTCTACAATTTGTTTTATTTATTTATTTTATACCACCCGCACACAGCGTCTGTGATTCGAACCAATCACAGGCATTGCCTGGAGTTGGGGTCTGACAGCAGTCAATCAGAGATGCCAGTGGCTGGAAAAAGTAGTGAATATGTATGAGAATAATCAGCGGCCCTGGAAGTATAGCCACGGCAGCAGTTACAGCCACGAAGGGACTCGGTAAGAATGTCCTGCTTTATTTTCTTTCTTTTACAGCCCCCCTACACCATTTTACAACACATAAGTTTGGCCTCCAATTGAATTCAATTGGTTCAGTATGTTAACCAATCTGTTCGCCGAACAAGTGGGTGAACACTTGGAAGCTCGGTAAAGATCGGCATACCGAACTTTAAAAGGTTTGCTCATCTCTACTTGTTCTATGTGTTTGAGAATTTATTGTGTATTTGAGAATTGTATAGTGTTTTGTTGTCTCTATGGGGTATTTGATATCTATATAGTGTATATGATGTCTGTATTGCGTCTTTATTGTGTGTATTTTGTATTTCATGTATGTATTGTATTTTGATGTCTGTATTGTGTATTTGATTTCTAAAGTGTGTATTTTATGTTTGGATTGTGTTTTTTGATGTCTGTATTGTCTATTTGTTTTGTATATTGTGTATTTAATGTATGTACTGTATTTTTCGTTTTATAAGATGCACCGGATTATAAGACGCACCCCAAATTTAGAGATAAAAAAAGGTAAAAAAAAATGGGGTTCGGTGTGGTTTTATCGGAGGGGGTGGCAGCGGTGGTGGAGCGGGGTCACAGGAGGCAGAGGCTGTGCTGGCAGCGGCGAGTCAGTGGTGGCAGCTGCGGGTCAGTGGTGGCAGCGACGGCAGGTCAGTGGTAGCAGCAGTGGTGGGGGATCAGTGGTGGCGGGTCAGTTGTGGCAGTGGAAGCTGTGGTGGTTATGTGGTAGAGCAGGCTGGTGTGGCTGAGTGTCCCAGTCTGTCTGCAGTCCGGTCTTCAAAGAAATGACACCCGGAGCGGCGCATGCGCAGATGGAGCCCTCATCCAAGAGCTCCATCTGCGCACGTGCTGACTCCTGGTGCCATCATTTGAAGCCGGTACCGTGGACAGACTGTGACACTCGTCGCTCTGTCACCGCAGTCTGCACAGCTTCCCAGCCGCCCGCACAGAGTGGCAGCCAGCAGGTCGCCCGCCTGCCCACCCACACAGAGAGGCAGCCAGCTGCCGGGATAGAAAGGCAGCCAGCCTCCAGCACAGACAGGCACCCAGCCGCTCGCACGCACCGACTTGCACCCGGCTGCCTGCATACAGAGCCACACAGACAGACCCCCGCCAATTCTCCCCTTCCCGGTAAGCTATATTTGGATTTTAAGATGCACCCCTCATTTTCCTCCCAAATATTTGGGAGGAAAAGTGCACCTTATAATCTGAAAAACACGGTATTATGTTTTTTTATGTCTCTATTCTATATTTGTTGTGTGTATTTGTGTTGAAAGCCATGTTGTTGACAATGTACAGTGACAAGCAAAATGGTAACAATGTTTTGAATTTTTGACTTTCAGGCTCCATATCTCACCATCCACTACAACTTTGAAAGTGAGGCAAACTTAATTTTATAGGCAATCATCTCAACTCATTTGGGTATGCATACAGCTTTTTATTCATCACTACTTACAAGTGTTCGATTGGGTTGAGGTCTGGAGACTGTGGGGGACAGTGCAGCACCTCTATTTCATTGTCATTTAACCATTTCTATGCCAATCTAGAGCTTATCTTCAAGTCATTATCCTGCTGGAACACTATGTCTTCCTTTTCATATCACTCGTCTTAAAGGATGCGCACATATAGCTCAGCATTGACAACACCATTGATCCCGGTCAAGTATACAATTCCTTTGGCTGTGAAACAACCAGATATCATCAAGCTTCCTCCACTGAACTTGAACTTCCTTCCATTTAAATTTTTTGATGCATTAGCTACTTTTCCCCTCATTTCTTCCAGACCCATTTGCACACATCAGAGTCTGTTGACTTTCATATCATTGCTCCAAATCACCCGTTTCCAATCTTCTACTGTCACATTTCGTACTTCATTACAAATTCGAGCCTACAGTTCTTATGATGATATTGAAGTTGAAACTTTCAAATTTTTCAGGCCACCATTCCAAACTGCGTAACATGCACAGCACAATGCTTGCATAAACATCTGAGCACTCACTATTATGCAGCATACAAGCCATATCCACTGCCAATTTGTCGTGCCAAAACTGATAAAGCTTGTGATGATCTGACTTGTTGACTCCGGTACTTTGCCTGGACGTCTATCTCTTGGCTTTTGAACAAATGGACAGACTTCATTTAATTTTCTTCCAGCTGTCATGGCAATCACATAATGCGATTTGGAAATTTTCTTGGTCTAGAGACCACTATTGGTGGATGAAGCTGCTTCTCTTTTCTTGGGAAATTTTCCTCATGGCTGTTCCTTGATTTGAACCAGTGACTTTTCACTAAGAAATCAACCTAATAACACACTGAGGTATTGGGATATGTGAAAACAGTTTGTAATTTGTAGTATACAGGAGGATTTTTTTTCAAACACCAGGAGCAAAACAGTAACAATGCAGTAACATAACGATAATTGGCATAATTAATCATATGTTAAATATTTGCAAGTCAAATTCATGTATGAAATAACAAAGATGATTGGCTATAAAATGAAGATAGTCTCACTCTCAATGATGTAAATGGAGCCTGAAAGTCAAAAGTTCAAAACATTGTTAGTCTTTTGCTTGTCATTGTATTTTGCCATCAGGGAAAGCCTTGTTACAACTGAGATACCAAAGGAAGCATACTCCCAGTGTCAGCATCGGCAGCAAAGCATTGTGTGATGAGGCAGTTTGTATTGACAACATTCAACTCTTATTCAGTGTGGCTCTTTCATGAGAGCCATATTACTGCGTGGAAGAAAGGCCTGGCATTCTATATCCATATTATGCCAAGAAAGCCTGATAGAGAATACAACTCAACTAATTCAATAGAGTGCTGGAAGATGCACTCTTAGGTTGGAAAGCACTGAAGAAATTACTGGGGAAGAGCCGATGATTGACCTGAGTATGATCAAGTCTCATGATATGCCAGAATCAATGTCACAAGGATGTCTTAGTGCTGATACCACAGGGAAGATCAAAAGTTGCAGAAATAACATAAAGTTCGCAACTTGGAATCTACAAACTATGAATCAAGGCAGACTGGACATGGTCAAAGACAGAATAGACAGAAAATGGCTCAACTTTCTTGGAATTAATGAACTAAGATGGACTCAATCCAGACATTTCAAATCAAATGAATATTGGGTCTACTATTCTGGCAATGATAACAGAAGACAAAAGGGTGTCCCTTTTACTTGTACCCAAAAATTGGCTGGCATTTTCCTTCAGTATAATGCAGTCAATGATAGCATCACCTCGTTACTGCTACAAAGGAAACCAATAGATGTCACAGTTATACAAGTCTACTTACCAACAACATGCCGAGGAGTAAGAAGTTGAACTATTCTACTTTCAAATTCAAGAATAAATCTGCAAGATGCCAAAACAAGATTTACTCATTATCATATGAGACAGGAATGACAAACCAGGCCACAGCAAACATGGAACCATTGTTGGAAACTTTGGTCTTGGTGAATGAAACCAGGCTTGAGGAAAATTCATTTACTTTTGTATGATAAATCAACTGTCCATCATGAACACTTTCTTCCAAGATCACAAAGAGAGATTTTCACATGGACCTCACGGAATGGGACCTATAAGAATCAGACTGACTACATATGTGTTCATCAAAGTTGGAAGTTTTCAATCACTACCACGAAAACAAGCCCAGGAGCTGACTGTGGAACTGATCATCACCTTTTAACAGCAAATAATATACTCAAGTAGTACCAAATGTCCAATTGGGGGTCTGTATGTCGGGAAGACAGGACAAAAGCTCAGAAAAAGGATGAATTCTCATTGCCACATAATTAAAGAAAAAAGGATAGATTTACCTGTGGCCAAACATTTTTATAACCCAGACCACAGCATCATGGACATGAAATTGCTAGTATAGAAAGGAAACTTCAAATCCCAGAGAGATAGAAAAGTCTGGGAGTACAAACTCTGATTACCGTTGACACATTCAGAGCAGGAATGAATGTGCCACATGTCTTTTTACATCAACTGAGAAATATGCTCCTCATACTATATAGGATCAGACCTCAAACAAAGGACAATAAAACTTTCACACTTCTTAATTATGTGTGACAAGTACAAACTGCACAGATAACGTAAAATCATCCAGCAACTGTGTTGTTAAGCTTCCAGCAGCAGACAGGAAGTATCTAGCAGTCGCCCAAGTGATGCTGGGAATCAGGAAGTGTGAGTCTGGCTCTGAAAAGGAAAGGGGTTTCTGTTTGTCTCCCTGCAAAGAAGGAGCAGTGCTGAGAAAGTGTTGTGTATGTATCCTGAGAAAAGTCAAGCTACAGAGATCTGCCAGTTCAGGACAGAAAATGTCAGGAGTGGAGAACAGCTCAGGATAGTTCAAAAGCAAACTTTGTCCAGCAGAAGTGTAGGAGAGAAGTGACTAGCACAGGACTCACCCACTCTCTCATCTCACTGCATAAGGTACAGTGTTCTGCTCTCTGTACATTCACTGTGTAAGGAGAAAGACTGTAAGGAGAGAAAATAATCTGTGAACATACTGTTATGTATGTTATTCTGGAAGTCCTGTGTGAAGTTTATTAATGCCTTCCATCTACTACTGCCTATAACAAGTGTTATGTTTGCTTGGAACTGTACATTAGCTCATGTATGGAAGATGCTGGTTCAGTGTGCCCTGATTTAATCCTCCAAATTTCCAAAGAACTCATGTTTACTTTGCCCAGCCTCCCTATACAGAATGGTAAACATACAACATATAAACTGCTCCATATTTACTACCACAACTGTTTGTCCCCTTCCCATACTGATAGTTCTGCTTCACGTCATTTGCCTTGTGTACTGCACTGTTCTATGTCCTGTTGTGTATAACTATGTGACTCTTCAGATTTTGTGTTATACCATGCCTGATGATGAAACCTGAGTAGTCTCGAAAGCTTGCTATTAATTACCATCTTTTCAGTTAGCCATTAAAAGGTATCAACCACTGAGTGCAGCCAAGCAATAGTGTAAAATTGTGGTAACAATTAAAATATAACCTTTATTGGTTAATGGTTAAAAATATCAAACCACACAACAAATACGGTTGTAAAAACAACCAAACAGATTGGAGCAGATGTGAAGCTCCTAGTATCACCATGGAAGGACAAACTTCACACGGGGGGGGGGGGGGTGGAGAACCTCCCACCACGGTGATAGAAAGACAGACAACACTAGACAAGTTGTCAAATACATAAAACTGAGTTATATACAAAAGATAGTATAGTCATATAGACAAAACTCGAAAGATATATGAAGAAAACTTTAGTTGTCCAATATATAGAGGGGGGGGGGGCCAAATCGTAACAGCCTCACAGTACCCCTCAATTGGCAACCATCTGACCTGATATGCTCTTAGACCACCCAACGCGTTTCATAATATGCTTATTCCTCAGGGGACTATGGTCAAAAGAGAGCTGCAATAATAAACAAGAGGGTCAGGTTGCTATTTAAGTACAAATGTAGTAAAAGAGAACGTATATTGCAAAAATATCCACATGTTTTTACCTTCAGTAAAGCAGACCTCCAGCATGTTGTGTCTGGGCCTTGGCATACAGCACCAGACTTTCAAAACTCCCACCCTTAAATATCCTGTGGGTGTGCAGAGGAACGCCCTTCTCATTTTAATAGGGCTAATGATAATTATCCACCATATGTAGGGAGGCGTTCCTATCCTCGGGAAATAAACACCCCTGGAGTGTATGGGCGGAGATATACTCCT
This sequence comes from Anomaloglossus baeobatrachus, assembly GCF_048569485.1. NCBI lineage: Eukaryota > Metazoa > Chordata > Amphibia > Anura > Aromobatidae > Anomaloglossus > Anomaloglossus baeobatrachus. The sequence continues at coordinate 217,412,236 of NC_134353.1, forward strand.
ATTGTTACTCCCTTCACAGCCCCCCATACAAAAAGTAGGGCTTTCCCCGCGATCACGTCACGGGAGCACCGCCCACCTCTGACACACGCCGATATGGGCGTGGCCAAAGTTCCATCCCACATACTATCGCCCCAGCCAGCCACTTGTCACTAGGCGGCGAAAATGTAAAGCGACCCATATCCGGTCGCACAGTGTTGCCTCACCATAATGCTGGGCAGTCACATGCACAGCCAGCGTAATATCCGGTCACGCGGCCACGCACGTGACTCGGTAACCATGGAAGCGCTAGGCGCACATCGGCCGGAGATCACGTGCGCGAACCGCGCAACATCCGGTCATGCGGCTATGCAGATGATGATAGACGCGCTGAGTGTACAACGAGCAGAGCGTTCAATGTGCAAACGGCGTAACATCCGGTCACACGGCCGCAAACGCGATCCGGTGACCATGGAAACGCTGGACGCACAACCATCGGACGGGCAGCACGGTGTCCAGTCACGTGACAATGCAATTAAATAAGCGACCATGGACACAAAAAACGGTCACCTTAAGTCGTACAAGTACACTCTAATGACTGATGCCACATGCTAGATCATACAAGGTATAGGCAATGGGGGTAAATAGGAGCAGAGGTGGAGCCAAAAAAGGGGGGGGAGTGGGAGGGCAAATAGCTGGCAAGCCTCAATATTATAAGGGCTGAAAAGGTACAGCCCCAAGCAAGAGGAAGGTAAAATATAAATATATACGTTGACTCAGGTTGTCCTACCAACAAAACCCATATAAGGTAGACATATAGATCGGATTAGGGCAGGCATCCACACAAGTACCGTGACCAAGCGCACGGGGAAAGAAACTAAGGAAATGAAAAAAGCGAAAAAACGAAAAAAAACACAATTATTAAGAGGGCCCTGATTCCTGAAATGATCCCTAATATAGCTCTAAGAGGCTCCTACCTACCGACGGAGTGTAACAACACCTTAAGGTACCGGGTGCCCCCGTTCCACGGTGGCTATCCCTAAAAGTCCCTCGCTGACCCTACCAAACTATAAAAAGCATCCAAAAGTAAGGATCTCATTAAGGCCTAATGGGGTCTGTGTCCTGAGAGTATGGATCCATCTGCATTCCCGTTGGAGAATCCTACGGTCCCAATCCCCACCCCGGGCCGGATAATTAATGAGATCAATGCCCATAAATGTAAGGCCGACGATGTTCCCATTGTGTACCATTTCTACATGTTTGGCCAACGGGGTGTCTCTTTTGTTGGCTATATCCCGAAGGTGTTCTCCGACACGCCTCCTGAACTCTCTACTTGTTTTGCCCACATATTCAAGACTGCAGCTACATCTTGCCTTATATATTACGCCTCTCGAGCGGCAGTTTATAAATGCTCTAATCTGAAAAGTCTCTCCCGTTACGGAGCTCGAGAAGCTTTTACCAGTCTGAATGTGTGGGCAAGCGACACAGCCACTACATTTGTAACATCCTTTAAGGTCCGAATGTAACCAACTGATTTCTTTAGGACGCACAAAGTGGCTGTGGACGACCCTATCACCAATGGAGTGACCCCACTGATAGGTGCATTTAGGAAGGGTTCCCACTATATCACCAATATCTACATCCATTTTCAGGATGGCCCAGTGTCGCTCGAGAATCCTGCGTACTTCTGTGGAGCAGTTATTAAAAGTGGTGATAAAGCGGAACTTGCCATCCATTATCTCCTCCTTCTTTGGTGAAGGAACTAACAGACTTGTCCTATCTCTTGATAGTGCCGTCTGAAATGCCTGGGAAAGGACCTGATCAGGATAACCTCTTTCCCTAAATCGGCTACGTAGATCCTCTGCTTGGTGAGAGAAATTCGAGGGGGTCGAACAGTTCCTACGTGCCCGCAGGTATTGGCCCTACGGGATGCCTGCCCTAAGGGGTCTAGGGTGGTTACTTTCCCAGCGCAGGAGTGAATTTGACGAAGTGGGTTTACGCAAAGTACTTGTGGCAAGGGTGCCATCCGCCTGTTTTGTAACCAGGATATCAAGGAAAGAGAGCTCCCTTTCATTGCTCTCTGCCGTAAAATGTAGACCAAGGGGGTTCTGATTGATGTCTGAGACAAACTGCGCAAAAGTCTCCTTCGTCCCCCGCCACAACACGAAAACATCGTCTATGTAGCGGGTCCATAGGACGATATTATTCAAATCATAACTGGAACCCTCCCCAAAAATCAGGTTTTCTTCCCACCAACCCAGGAGCAGATTGGCGTAAGATGGTGCACATGGACAACCCATGGCGGTGCCCCTGAGTTGGTGGAAGAAAAACCCGTCAAATAAAAAGAAATTCCTGGTGAGACAAAACTCAAGCAACCTGAGAAGCCAATCATTATGTTTGAAAAATTGACAACCCCGACCTTTCAAAAAGTATTCCACTGCTTTCAGTCCATCCCTATGTACAATAGAGGAGTATAACGCCTCTACATCTATTGAACATAGGATGGTATTCTCATCCAATTCCACATCTTCGATTTTCCTCAGAAAATCTGTGGAGTCCAAAGTGAATGAGTTAAGAGCCCCCACAAAAGGTTTAAGAATCTGATCGAGGTACGTGCCAATGTTCTGACAAAGGCCTCCCACACCAGACACAATTGGTCTGCCTTTAAGGGGGGAGAGGCCTTTGTGAACCTTAGGAAGGCAATAGAAAGTGGCCAAGGTGGGATGTGCAGGAAGCAGAAATTCATACTCATTTTTATCTATGAGTTTGTCCCTCAAGCCCTCAGATAAAATAATTTTGAGTTCAGATTTGAAATCCTTGAGGGGATTACTCGGAAGTTTCTTATAATTATTTGCATCCTGAAGAATAGAAAGACACATCTCCTTATAATGTGCCACGTCCTGTACCACAATATTGCCCCCCTTATCTGAACTTTTTATGATGATTGAGCGATCATGTTCAAGAGTCTGGAGGGCCAACATTTCAGATTTAGTCAGATTAAACCTCTTGTGTTTCTTTTCTCGAGCCAGAGATTCAAAGTCCCTTGAGACCTGCTCAACGAAAACATCAATGGTCGACTGGTCGAATAAGTTAGGAGGCATACGGCTGCTCTTGTTTTTCAAAGTGGTGAAAGGACCTTCACCACCAAGATTCGGATCAGGGTCCGATAGATGATTCAGCAGTCGTATGTCCCCCAACAAGGTTTCAGGCACCCCCAACTCCTTGCTAGCACGTTTTTCTTCTTTTACAAAATGTTTATGCCATTTAAGCTTCCTGGCAAAAAGATGTAAATCTTTTATGCCGTCAAAGAGTTGGAAGTCTGAGGTGGGAACAAAAGAAAGACCTTTGCTAAGCACACACATCTCTTCAATGGTTAAGGTGCGTGAAGAAATATTCAAAACCTGTGGCTGTCTGTTTGATTGGAGCTCGAGACTGACTTCTCAGATAGTACCCTTGATCTGAAAAACGAACTCCTGAGTTCTCATTATGAAAACCTCTACCCCTTCCTCTTCCCCCTCGGCCACGCTGTCTCCCTCTAGAGTTCTTGTTACGTTTCTCGTTATCCGAAGCCTCGGTGTCAGTGGATGAGAAATCTGTCTCAGGACCTGCATGGGTATTCCTAGATGTAGAAAATAGGTAGGCCCTCCTATCCTTAAACTCCTGCAGGTCTCGTACAAAATATCTGTGTTTACGCTCTTTTAGGTGGTACTGGAACCTTTCTAATTGCCCCTGTAAAGAAGTCTCTTTGGAGGCAAAATCTGGTTCACTTGAGAACTTCTTAGTAATCTCAATTTGTTCCTTTAGTTGTACTGAAAGAGCAGACAGAGTTATCTTCTCCTCCTCCCGTGACGTGATCGCGGGGAAAGCCCTACTTTTTGTATGGGGGGGCTGTGAAGGGAGTAACAATAGGAGTATATCTCCGCCCATACACTCCAGGGGCGTTTATTTCCCGAGGATAGGAACGCCTCCCTACATATGGTGGATAATTATCATTAGCCCTATTAAAATGAGAAGGGCGTTCCTCTGCACACCCACAGGATATTTAAGGGTGGGAGTTTTGAAAGTCTGGTGCTGTATGCCAAGGCCCAGACACAACATGCTGGAGGTCTGCTTTACTGAAGGTAAAAACATGTGGATATTTTTGCAATATACGTTCTCTTTCACTACATTTGTACTTAAATAGCAACCTGACCCTCTTGTTTATTATTGCAGCTCTCTTTTGACCATAGTCCCCTGAGGAATAAGCATATTATGAAACGCGTTGGGAGGTCTAAGAGCATATCAGGTCAGATGGTTGCCAATTGAGGGGTACTGTGAGGCTGTTATGATTTGGCCCCCCCCTCTATATATTGGACAACTAAAGTTTTCTTCATATATCTTTCGAGTTTTGTCTATATGACTATACTATCTTTTGTATATAACTCAGTTTTATGTATTTGACAACTTGTCTAGTGTTGTCTGTCTTTCTATCACCGTGGTGGGAGGTTCTCCACCCCCCCCCGTGTGAAGTTTGTCCTTCCATGGTGATACTAGGAGCTTCACATCTGCTCCAATCTGTTTGGTTGTTTTTACAACCGTATTTGTTGTGTGGTTTGATATTTTTAACCATTAACCAATAAAGGTTATATTTTAATTGTTACCACAATTTTACACTATTGCTTGGCTGCATTTATATATCTATTGTGAAGCATATGACATTTTTTTGATATCAACCACTGAGGACTCACAGTTCTTTTAAACAATTGTTTTCTAGCCTCATTAAAAACTTTTACATCAAGAAGCAACTGTTAGAAAGGAACATGGTGACACAACATTGTTCACAGTAGTGGGAGGCATCAAACAAGGATGCATCCTTTCACCATTTCTCTTCAATTTATACGGAAAAATTATTTTCAAGACGGCTGGACTTCCAAAAAAAAAAGGAGCAATCAAATTTGCTGGACGAATCATCAACAAATGTTAAATACGCAGATGATACAATATTGATAGCAACAACCATAAATGGAATGAAGGACTTATTATGGAATGTCAAGATGGAAAGCTGGGACATGGGATACCTACTCAATTCAAAGAAGCAAGTTATAAATAAAGAAAACACACAGGAGAAAGGGTTGCATTTTTGTCACTATATATATGATAGTAGGAGTATAAATCCCTTATATAGTGCAACCATTGACTACATATCCATACTGGACAAATCGCATATTAAATAGTGAAAAGGGAAAAGAAGGAACGATCAACCGTCCATAAGGTGAAAAAGAATTCTTTATTGACCAGTGCTGAGTGGACACACAGATAAAATATTAAAACACCAAACAAGGACCAACCGGCATGTTTTTTCTTCATTGAATTGGTCGGTGGTTGACCTCCACCTTGCTATGCACCCCAATTTGGGATGTATTCCATCTGTCTGGATTTTGGCGGTTGGTGACTGTTCACATTGAGTCATCAGGCTTTGTCCACAGGCTATTTACTTCATGCAGCATTTGCTTGGACCTGTCCCGCCCACAGCCATGACTCAGTCATGGGTACGGGATTGAAATAGACCAGGTGAGTGCTGCTCAGAGCAGTTCTACTATTCATATGTGAGGCCGTATGGCACATTTTATAAAAATATTTTAGTGTAGGACTGCCTCTAATGAGATTTGCCGTGACATGGCGAGGCAGCTCAAGAAATTGCAATTTTTTGCCAAAAATCTCAAAATATTTTTATAATAAGTACAGTTTGGAATGTTTAGTGCTGAAGTGCACATTTGGTGCTGGCTTTTTGTTTTTTCTTCATTGAATTGGTCGGTGGTTGACCTCCACCTTGCTATGCACCCCAATTTGGGATGTATTCCATCTGTCTGGATTTTGGCGGTTGGTGACTGTTCACATTGAGTCATCAGGCTTTGTCCACAGGCTATTTACTTCATGCAGCATTTGCTTGGACCTGTCCCGCCCACAGCCATGACACAGTCATGGGTACGGGATTGAAATAGACCAGGTGAGTGCTGCTCAGAGCAGTTCTACTATTCATATGTGAGGCCGTATGGCACATTTTATAAAAATATTTTAGTGTAGGACTGCCTCTAATGAGATTTGCCGTGACGTGGCGAGGCAGCTCAAGAAATTGCAATTTTTTGCCAAAAATCTCAAAATATTTTTATAATAAGTACAGTTTGGAATGTTTAGTGCTGAAGTGCACATTTGGTGCTGGCTTTTTGTTTTTTCTTCATTGAATTGGTCGGTGGTTGACCTCCACCTTGCTATGCACCCCAATTTGGGATGTATTCCATCTGTCTGGATTTTGGCGGTTGGTGACTGTTCACATTGAGTCATCAGGCTTTGTCCACAGGCTATTTACTTCATGCAGCATTTGCTTGGACCTGTCCCGCCCACAGCCATGACTCAGTCATGGGTACGGGATTGAAATAGACCAGGTGAGTGCTGCTCAGAGCAGTTCTACTATTCATATGTGAGGCCGTATGGCACATTTTATAAAAATATTATAGTGTAGGACTGCCTCTAATGAGATTTGCCGTGACGTGGCGAGGCAGCTCAAGAAATTGCAATTTTTTGCCAAAAATCTCAAAATATTTTTATAATAAGTACAGTTTGGAATGTTTAGTGCTGAAGTGCACATTTGGTGATGGCTTTTTGTTTTTTCTTCATTGAATTGGTCGGTGGTTGACCTCCACCTTGCTATGCACCCCAATTTGGGATGTATTCCATCTGTCTGGATTTTGGCGGTTGGTGACTGTTCACATTGAGTCATCAGGCTTTGTCCACAGGCTATTTACTTCATGCAGCATTTGCTTGGACCTGTCCCGCCCACAGCCATGACTCAGTCATGGGTACGGGATTGAAATAGACCAGGTGAGTGCTGCTCAGAGCAGTTCTACTATTCATATGTGAGGCCGTATGGCACATTTTATAAAAATATTTTAGTGTAGGACTGCCTCTAATGAGATTTGCCGTGACGTGGCGAGGCAGCTCAAGAAATTGCAATTTTTTGCCAAAAATCTCAAAATATTTTTATAATAAGTACAGTTTGGAATGTTTAGTGCTGAAGTGCACATTTGGTGCTGGCTTTTTGTTTTTTCTACATTTGTACTTAAATAGCAACCTGACCCTCTTGTTTATTATTGCAGCTCTCTTTTGACCATAGTCCCCTGAGGAATAAGCATATTATGAAACGCGTTGGGAGGTCTAAGAGCATATCAGGTCAGATGGTTGCCAATTGAGGGGTACTGTGAGGCTTTTATGATTTGGCCCCCCCCTCTATATATTGGACAACTAAAGTTTTCTTCATATATCTTTCGAGTTTTGTCTATATGACTATACTATCTTTTGTATATAACTCAGTTTTATGTATTTGACAACTTGTCTAGTGTTGTCTGTCTTTCTATCACCGTGGTGGGAGGTTCTCCCCCCCCCCACCCGTGTGAAGTTTGTCCTTCCGTGGTGATACTAGGAGCTTCACATCTGCTCCAATCTGTTTGGTTGTTTTTACAACCGTATTTGTTGTGTGGTTTGATATTTTTAACCATTAACCAATAAAGGTTATATTTTAATTGTTACCACAATTTTACACTATTGCTTGGCTGCATTTATATATCTATTGTGAAGCATATGACATTTTTTTGAAATTACCTATTATCATTGGAATGGCAGGTTTCCTCACGACTGACCTTGATACTGGCAGTTGGGCTCAGGAAGCTAGGGAAATATTTTCTGAAAAAAGCTTTTCACAACCTAAATACACTCCCACATATACGGCTGCATTTAAGGAACTCACTAGAGTCTATAAAAACCAGATCACCTCCTGGTGGGAGGTTCAAAGTTTTGAAAACTATATTAAAGCCGATATAGTTCCCCGCCATCTTCGAATTTCTCTTCTCCCTGGCCTGAGATATAAGAATTCTACCCTTCTCGATAAATGGGAAAGGGAAGCGACCAATAGTTCCATACAGTTCATGAAGCTTCTTTTAGAGGAGGAGAAGATAACTCTGTCTGCTCTTTCAGTACAACTAAAGGAACAAATTGAGATTACTAAGAAATTCTCAAGTGAACCAGATTTTGCCTCCAAAGAGACTTCTTTACAGGGGCAATTAGAAAGGTTCCAGTACCACCTAAAAGAGCGTAAACACAGATATTTTGTACGAGACCTGCAGGAGTTTAAGGATAGGAGGGCCTACCTATTTTCTACATCTAGGAATACCCCTGCAGGTCCTGGGACAGATTTCTCATCCACTGACACCGAGGCTTCGGATAATGAGAAACGTAACAAGAACTCTAGAGGGAGACAGCGTGGCCGAGGGGGAAGAGGAAGGGGTAGAGGTTTTCATAATGAGAACTCAGGAGTTCGTTTTTTAGATCAAGGGTACTATCTGAGAAGTCAGTCTCGAGCACCCAATCAAACAGACAGCCACAGGTTTTGAATCTTTCTTCACGCACCTTAACCATTGAAGAGATGTGTGTGCTTAGCAAAGGTCTTTCTTTTGTTCCCACCTCAGACTTCCAACTCTTTGACGGCATAAAAGATTTACATCTTTTTGCCAGGAAGCTTAAATGGCATAAACATTTTGTAAAAGAAGAAAAACGTGCTAGCAAGGAGTTGGGGGTGCCTGAAACCTTGTTGGGGGACATACGACTGCTGTATCATCTATCGGACCCTGATCCGAATCTTGGTGGTGAAGGTCCTTTCACCACTTTGAAAAACAAGAGCAGCCGTATGCCTCCTAACTTATTCGACCAGTCGACCATTGATGTTTTCGTTGAGCAGGTCTCAAGGGACTTTGAATCTCTGGCTCGAGAAAAGAAACACAAGAGGTTTAATCTGACTAAATCTGAAATGTTGGCCCTCCAGACTCTTGAACATGATCGCTCAATCATCATAAAAAGTTCAGATAAGGGGGGCAATATTGTGGTACAGGACGTGGCACATTATAAGGAGATGTGTCTTTCTATTCTTCAGGATGCAAATAATTATAAGAAACTTCCGAGTAATCCCCTCAAGGATTTCAAATCTGAACTCAAAATTATTTTATCTGAGGGCTTGAGGGACAAACTCATAGATAAAAATGAGTATGAATTTCTGCTTCCTGCACATCCCACCTTGGCCACTTTCTATTGCCTTCCTAAGGTTCACAAAGGCCTCTCCCCCCTTAAAGGCAGACCAATTGTGTCTGGGGTGGGAGGCCTTTGTCAGAACATTGGCACGTACCTCGATCAGATTCTTAAACCTTTTGTGGGGGCTCTTAACTCATTCACTTTGGACTCCACAGATTTTCTGAGGAAAATCGAAGATGTGGAATTGGATGAGAATACCATCCTATGTTCAAAAGATGTAGAGGCGTTATACTCCTCTATTGTACATAGGGATGGACTGAGAGCAGTGGAATACTTTTTGAAAGGTCGGGGTTGTCAATTTTTCAAACATAATGATTGGCTTCTCAGGTTGCTTGAGTTTTGTCTCACCAGGAATTTCTTTTTATTTGACGGGTTTTTCTTCCACCAACTCAGGGGCACCGCCATGGGTTGTCCATGTGCACCATCTTATGCCAATCTGCTCCTGGGTTGGTGGGAAGAAAACCTGATTTTTGGGGAGGGTTCCAGTTATGATTTGAATAATATCGTCCTATGGACCCGCTACATAGACGATGTTTTCGTGTTGTGGCGGGGGACGAAGGAGACTTTTGCGCAGTTTGTCTCAGACATCAATCAGAACCCCCTTGGTCTACATTTTACGGCAGAGAGCAATGAAAGGGAGCTCTCTTTCCTTGATATCCTGGTTACAAAACAGGCGGATGGCACCCTTGCCACAAGTACTTTTCGTAAACCCACTTCGTCAAATTCACTCCTGCGCTGGGAAAGTAACCACCCTAGACCCCTTAGGGCAGGCATCCCGAAGGGCCAATACCTGCGGGCACGTAGGAACTGTTCGACCCCCTCGAATTTCTCTCACCAAGCAGAGGATCTACGTAGCCGATTTAGGGAAAGAGGTTATCCTGATCAGGTCCTTTCCCAGGCATTTCAGACGGCACTATCAAGAGATAGGACAAGTCTGTTAGTTCCTTCACCAAAGAAGGAGGAGATAATGGATGGCAAGTTCCGCTTTATCACCACTTTTAATAACTGCTCCACAGAAGTACGCAGGATTCTCGAGCGACACTGGGCCATCCTGAAAATGGATGTAGATATTGGTGATATAGTGGGAACCCTTCCTAAATGCACCTATCGGCGGGGTCGCTCCATTGGTGATAGGGTCGTCCACAGCCACTTTGTGCGTCCTAAAGAAATCAGTTGGTTACATTCGGACCTTAAAGGATGTTACAAATGTAGTGGCTGTGTCGCTTGCCCACACATTCAGACTGGTAAAAGCTTCTCGAGCTCCGTAACGGGAGAGACTTTTCAGATTAGAGCATTTATAAACTGCCGCTCGAGAGGCGTAATATATAAGGCAAGATGTAGCTGCAGTCTTGAATATGTGGGCAAAACAAGTAGAGAGTTCAGGAGGCGTGTCGGAGAACACCTTCGGGATATAGCCAACAAAAGAGACACCCCGTTGGCCAAACATGTAGAAATGGTACACAATGGGAACATCGCCGGCCTTACATTTATGGGCATTGATCTCATTAATTATCCGGCCCGGGGTGGGGATTGGGACCGTAGAATTCTCCAACGGGAATGCAGATGGATCCATACTCTCAGGACACAGACCCCATTAGGCCTTAATGAGATCCTTACTTTTGGATGCTTTTTATAGTTTGGTAGGGTCAGCGAGGGACTTTTAGGGATAGCCACCGTGGAACGGGGGCACCCGGTACCTTAAGGTGTTGTTACACTCCGTCGGTAGGTAGGAGCCTCTTAGGGCTATATTAGGGATCATTTCAGGAATCAGGGCCCTCTTAATAATTGTGTTTTTTTCGTTTTTTCGCTTTTTTAATTTCCTTAGTTTCTTTCCCCGTGCCCTTGGTCACGGTACTTGTGTGGATGCCTGCCCTAATCCGATCTATATGTCTACCTTATATGGGTTTTGTTGGTAGGACAACCTGAGTCAACGTATATATTTATATTTTACCTTCCTCTTGCTTGGGGCTGTACCTTTTCAGCCCTTATAATATTGAGGCTTGCCAGCTATTTGCCCTCCCACTTCCCCCCCCCCCCTTTTTTGGCTCCACCTCTGCTCCTATTTACCCCCATTGCCTATACCTTGTATGATCTAGCATGTGGCATCAGTCATTAGAGTGTACTTGTACGGCTTAAGGTGACCGTTTTTTGTGTCCATGGTCGCTTATTTAATTGCATTGTCACGTGACTGGACACCATGCTGCCCGTCCGTTGGTTGTGCGTCCAGCGTTTCCATGGTCACCGGATCGCGTTTGCGGCCGTGTGACCGGATGTTACGCCGTTTGCACATTGAACGCTCTGCTCGTTGTACACTCAGCGCGTCTATTATCATCTGCATAGCCGCATGACCGGATGTTGCGCGATTCGCGCACGTGATCTCCGGCCGATGTGTGCCTAGCGCTTCCATGGTTACCGAGTCACGTGCGCGGCCGCGCGACCGGATATTACTCTGGCTGTGCATGTGACTGCCCAGCATTATGGTGAGGCAACACTGTGCGACCGGATATGGGTCGCTTTACATTTACGCCGCCTAGTGACAATTGGCTGGCTGGGGCGATAGTATGTGGGATGGAACTTTGGCCACGCCCATATCGGCGTGTGTCAGAGGTGGGCGGTGCTCCCGTGATGTGATCGCGGGGAAAGCCCTACTTTTTGTATGGGGGGCTGTGAAGGGAGTAACAATAGGAGTATATCTCCGCCCATACACTCCAGGGGCGTTTATTTCCCGAGGATAGGAACGCCTCCCTACATATGGTGGATAATTATCATTAGCCCTATTAAAATGAGAAGGGCGTTCCTCTGCACACCCACAGGATATTTAAGGGTGGGAGTTTTGAAAGTCTGGTGCTGTATGCCAAGGCCCAGACACAACATGCTGGAGGTCTGCTTTACTGAAGGTAAAAACATGTGTATATTTTTGCAATATACGTTCTCTTTTACTACATTTGTACTTAAATAGCAACCTGACCCTCTTGTTTATTATTGCAGCTCTCTTTTGACCATAGTCCCCTGAGGAATAAGCATATTATGAAACGCGTTGGGAGGTCTAAGAGCATATCAGGTCAGATGGTTGCCAATTGAGGGGTACTGTGAGGCTGTTATGATTTGGCCCCCCCCTCTATATATTGGACAACTAAAGTTTTCTTCATATATCTTTCGAGTTTTGTCTATATGACTATACTATCTTTTGTATATAACTCAGTTTTATGTATTTGACAACTTGTCTAGTGTTGTCTGTCTTTCTATCACCGTGGTGGGAGGTTCTCCACCCCCCCCCCGTGTGAAGTTTGTCCTTCCATGGTGATACTAGGAGCTTCACATCTGCTCCAATCTGTTTGGTTGTTTTTACAACCGTATTTGTTGTGTGGTTTGATATTTTTAACCATTAACCAATAAAGGTTATATTTTAATTGTTACCACAATTTTACACTATTGCTTGGCTGCATTTATATATCTATTGTGAAGCATATGACATTTTTTTGATATCAACCACTGAGGACTCACAGTTCTTTTAAACAATTGTTTTCTAGCCTCATTAAAAACTTTTACATCAAGAAGCAACTGTTAGAAAGGAACAAGGTGACACAACATTGTTCACAGTAGTGGGAGGCATCAAACAAGGATGCATCCTTTCACCATTTCTCTTCAATTTATATGGAAAAATTATTTTCAAGACGGCTGGACTTCCAAAAAAAAAAGAAGCAATCAAATTTGCTGGACGAATCATCAACAAATGTTAAATACGCAGATGATACAATATTGATAGCAACAACCATAAATGGAATGAAGGACTTATTATGGAATGTCAAGATGGAAAGCTGGGACATGGGATACCTACTCAATTCAAAGAAGCAAGTTATAAATAAAGAAAACACACAGGAGAAAGGGTTGCATTTTTGTCACTATATATATGATAGTAGGAGTATAAATCCCTTATATAGTGCAACCATTGACTACATATCCATACTGGACAAATCGCATATTAAATAGTGAAAAGGGAAAAGAAGGAACGACCAACCGTCCATAAGGTGAAAAAGAATTCTTTATTGACCAGTGCTGAGTGGACACACAGATAAAATATTAAAACACCAAACAAGGACCAACCGGCAAAAAGTAGTCACAATATATACCAATTGTCAGACCTTGGACAAGCATTAGATAACAATTGATAATGTATATATCGGCATACATGTAGATTTATGATACGCATAGCCATATATAAATCACAGATGTAACGTTATAATACTAGCCCATATCAAAGATAATAGTACCATCAAAAGTCAAGCATACATGGTGTACTTGATCATATATATCGTGGATACAGTACTACAGTATTAACCAATATTGCAGAAATTACTGCCTTCAAAGGTCTGGCATAAGTTCTGTGGATAAAACTATAAATATGCACGCCACTGTGTAGTAAAGGCAAAAAAATGCATATATATCTTCATCACTAAATAGAGGAGTACAGAAGGGATGATGGCATAAGTCCCATGAAAACAGATTGGCCCAATCTGGCTCAATAGAGCCCATCACATAGAACAAAGGTAGCGGTGAACGATATATATACATATATATGAGCCCAGGACGGCAAATATTTTACTGCATATATAGCAGGATGGAGGGTGATTGAGCCGAAGGATCAGCTTACCCAAAGATAGCGGTAGCTGATACCAATATATACACAGAGCGGAGAGGGAGCTTACCACGTGTATTACAAGATGGAGAGTGATCAAGCCGGAGGATCCGCCTACCCGACGGCCATTTCGGCAACCGCCTTCGTCAGGGGGGGTGGAGCTATGCTGCCTGACCGGCTCTAATAAGGGGAACATGCACCAATCAAGATCCGGCACCACCTTCGTGACGCATGCGTTGCCATAGCGACACGCGACGCCAGCCGAACACCGCGTCAAGGGCCGGTGACGTCAGATCACACCATGTGATCCGACGACACCCGCCCCCTTAGACACAGCAATCCGGAGGACGCCGCGCGCAGAACGGCACGCATGCGTACAAGTGGTCCGCATGGGGATCGGTTGTGAGACATATAAGTAGAAATCGTAATGCATACTATTAAGGAATTCTCACAGAGATCTTAATATGCATTGTTACATGGCATGTAGGACATACATACATCGTAGATCACAATTTAGATTGCAATACAGAGCTATTAATTATAGTTCTAAGTAAACAGCAAATATACTGATTAAAGGATTACAGGACACGCAGAACCATAGAAATATCAGAACCATAGTAATAAGACAGTCGTATAACAGCAACAATATAATAATCACAAATGGACAAAGGACCATATAGTTGTAATCAGGGACTATATAGAAAGTACATATTACATTGCACAAGCACAAAATACATATAAACAAGATTTAGTCAATATGTACAAATATGCATATAGAAACCAGTCCGATTCGATATGAATGTGAATATCAGTTACAAATAGTCATGATACTTCATGATAATATATGGTGTAAGGAGGGATGGGAGGGGAGGTGGTGGGGGGGGGAGAAAAAGGTGTATGATGAACAGGCCACAGGCTAGCAATACATAATAGCACGTAATTGGTGCATCATTAAATATAGGAATAAGTGAAACTATAAACTAGTAGGAATTATCTTACCTACAAAGTCAGATTATACAATATATTGTTAACCAGTGGCCGCCCATGATAAACCCAGAACCATCACAACCCGACCCATAGCCCAAGAGAAGAGATATAATGGTAACTATACTGTTAGGTCACAGTCCAGAGACCTTAATACAGCATATAGATAGGGCATGGGGGGAGGGGAGAAAAGGGGGGGGTGGGGGAAGGGGAAAGGGGGGGGGGAAATGTATAGTCCTTAGAATCCTATTCTTCTGGAGTCCAGAATGTAGATATGTCCAAGAAACAAGTTCCAAGATCCGCGTCCATAACACTAATCAGCGAGCCTACAAGAAGCAGCATAGAACAAGGTGAAATTAAAACCAGGTAAAAACAACAATGTATATTAAAATTCATGAAGGAGACCACATGAGGGACAATATATACAAAAAGGACATTGTACTATAAAAATGGGGCAAAACTAATGTTCTCATTCAAACCCGATGGATGTAGGGTTGAGAGTGTCCAGATCCATCGGGTTTCCATTTGTGCCAACCTTTTGCTAACCGGCCCACCCCTGATAGAGATGTCAATAGAGTCAATGCCTTTGACTCTAAGCAGGGAGGCATTACAGTTATGGTATTCGCGAAAGTGTTTGGGTAATGTCTTTAAAGAAGATATGTCTGTTTGTCCAGATGCTGCTATAATACCCAATACATGTTCACGGACGCGTGTCTTGAGTTGGCGGGTGGTCAGTCCAATATAAATTTTAGGACAAGGACACATAGCATGGTAGATAACTGCTTTTGTGCTGCATGTTATAAACTTTTTTATACGATATTCCTTGCGTCTTGATGAATCTGTAAATGTATCACTAGTATCAATATTAGGACATGCGACACACCTGCCACATGGTGCACATCCCTGTCTAGGAGTGGTTCTATCGGTTTTAATGAGAGTTTGCTGTGAATCGCCTTGATGGTGGCTATGGATCAGAGTATCATATAAATTCCTTGCCCGCCGAAAGGTGACTTTGGGACGGGAGGGGAGGATTTTATTCAAAATAGGATCGGCAAATGTTAAATACGCAGATGATACAATATTGATAGCAACAACCATAAATGGAATGAAGGACTTATTATGGAATGTCAAGATGGAAAGCTGGGACATGGGATACCTACTCAATTCAAAGAAGATAAAGAGCTTGACTACTGCTAGGTATGACTGGGACACATTTGAGATAGATGACGATGAACTGGAAAGACTAATCGGATCAATGGTAACTCAAGATGCAGCGACAACACCGAAGCCAATAGGAGAATTGCTATAGGCAAATCAACAATGAAGTCACTGGATAAGAAGGTCTTCAAACCGAGGAACATTTCACTGGGGGACGAAGACACATCTCGTACATAGTCTGGCCTTTTCTGTAGTAACATATGGATATGAAACCTGCACGATAAAGAAACAAGACAGAAGAAGAATCATTGCCTTCGAACTGTGGTGCTGAAGAAGGATCTTATCATTACTGTGGCTGGCAAGAAGAACAAACAAATCAATTTTAGAACAAATTAAGCCAGACATGTCACTCAAAGCAAGGATCACCAAGCTATAACTTGCTTACTTAGAATACATCATACAAAGAGAGCAATCACTGGAGGACATACTGGTCAGAAGAATAGAAGGAACAAGGCGAAAAGGAAGACCTGCATCCTGATAACTTCATACAATCAAGATAACGGCAGAGAAGACCTTGGTAGACCTATCTAGGCTTACACAAGATTGATCTTCCTACAGAACGTTCATCAATCAAGTCGCCATTGCTCGAGATAGAGCTGAAGGCCATTAAATTAAAACAAATAATAATCTTTGGATGCGGCAATGATTTAATGTGCAATAACTATAATATTGAACCAAGATTAGAGTCAGATGTTCTGGTCAGGGACTATCATAAGATAGATGTCTCCATTTAAAACATCATCCTGGATTGGCGTCAACTCTTTCACAATACATACTCAACATCCAGGGTAAAAATCCTCCAGTGCTTTTTTTATAGGACAAATAAACATTCAACCAAAGTGTGAAACAGTAAGGATTGATTTATTAGATCCATATACGCAAATAGAACAGCTCTTATATATCATTAATAAGTCTATATCTTGCCTGACTCAGGGTTTCGTCGTTTTGGTTTGTCAAGAGCAGTGGGCAAAACCCTGGGTTGGGCAAGATATATGAGGCATGCTGTTTTAAGGACTGTTAAATTATCTTAAAATACTGTGTTAGTTATGTGAATAAAATATATTGGAGCTAATAATCCAATCCTTATTATTTTACAGTACAGTTAGATGTCAGCTCGTCCTATAGAAATAGTACTGGCGGATTATTACCTTGGTTGCTGTATATTGTAAAATAGCTGACGGCAATTCAGGGTATTTTTAATAGTTACATCTATGTTATGAGAGCCTGATTGTGAATGCATACTTAATCTGTATTATCTTATATTTTTAAAGGTCTACTCCAATATTACATTTATTGTCTCTTTCTAAGGGGTTTTAAAGGCTTTCTAAGAAAAAAATTGTCCTGTCTCTCTCACATGATAACAATTACACATACAGTACAGACCAAAAGTTTGGACACACCTCATTCAAAGAGTTTTCTTTATTTTCATGACTCTGAAAATTGTAGATTCACATTGAAGGCATCAAAACTATGAATTAAAACATATGGAATGAAATACTTAAAAAAGTCTGAAACAACTGAAAATATGTCTTATATTCTAGGTTCTTCAAAGTAGCCACCTTTTGCTTTCATTACTACTTTGCACACTCTTGGCATTCTCTTGATGAAGTTCAAGAGGTAGTCACCGGAAATGGTTTTCCAACAGTTTTGAAGGAGTTCCCAGAGATGCTTAGCACTTGTTGGCCCTTTTGCCTTCACTCTGCGGTCCAGCTCACCCCAAACCATCTTGATTGGGTTCAGGTCTGGTGACTGTGGAGGCCAGGTCATCTGGTGTAGCACCCCTTCACTCTCCTTCTTAGTCAAATAGCCCTTACACAGCCTGGAGGTGTGTTTGGGGTCATTGTCCTGTTAAAAAAATAAATGATGGTCCAACTAAACGCAAACCGAATGGAATAGCACGCCGCTGCAAGATGCTGTGGTAGGCATGCTGGTTCTGTATGCCTTCAATTTTGAATCAATCCCCAACAGTGTCACCAGCAAAGCACCCCCACACCATCACACCTCCTCCTCCATGCTTCACAGTGGGAACCGGCCATGTAGAGTCCATCCGTTCACCTTTTCTACAAAGACACGGTGGTTGGATCCAAAGATCTCAAATTTGGACTCATCAGACCAAAGCACAGATTTCCACTGGTCCACTGTTTTTTAGCCCAAACAAGTCTCTTCTGCTTGTTGCCTGTCCCTAGCAGTGGTTTCCTAGAGGCTATTTACCATGAAGGCCTGCTGCACAAAGTCTCCTCTAAACAGTTGTTCTAGAGATGAGAAGGTGTGTCCAAACTTTTGGTCGGTACAGTAAGTGTGAATGCAGCTTTATGCTGAGTTTGGCAAATAATTTGCAGACTGAACAGGAGCTGTAAAAGCTTCTTCTTTTTGTAAGCTATGAGTATGCTTTATTACTGCAGCTATACACAGTTACCTGCTTTATATAATTGAGCAGAGCAAAGTTTTTCGAACCTGTTGGAAATTTACAATGGATGCTGCTCTTTGATCACATTCTTGTTGGGCAGGATCTGAACATTAAGCAATTGATTTGCCCATTCTCATTGTAAAATCCAATGGGAAATATTTGGCAGAAAGAGGAGGAGATAAGGAGAAGAGCTAATAGCCTTGTCTACTGAGAGGCACAATATTTTATGCAAAAAATGCTTAGGCTTATTTTGTAGAAGTATGTAGTATTGCTGCTAGCATTAATAATTTGATGTGAACTACAGATGAGCAAATATTTGAAATTCTAATTTGCCAGCAAATTTTTCTAAAAATATTGATTGACAAGTAATTCAAATGCGCTGAGGAGCATGACTAACACCATGGGGTGTCCTAGGATGGTATCCAACAACTTTCTCACTCCTTAATGTAAACACAGAGACTTCAAAATATCTGAATGTGGATAAACGGATGGTGAGCATTCTTCACTGCTATGCTGTCACAGACTGTTCAATTTGTTGAGTGTTGATGGCTTTCTCTTCCATCTCTTTTATTTCTAAGCTTTGATGTCCTCTCACTTTCCCTTCTTTGTGAGTTTTGAGATTCTCATTTTCCATAGTCTCACCAACATGGCTGCTGTATTCCCTGCATCTGCTTTTGTACAGGCTCTGCTAGTCCCTCCTGATTGGCTGTGCTATACAATTTGATGTGATATTTTCCAGACATCATAGGGCAGGCCAACCAGCCACGCCCAGAGTAACGTGTGCCTTCTCTGATGAACCAATGCTCTGCAACATGTAAAAGTTGATATGCATGGAGAGAATTTTTCAAATCCCCAACAATTTTACCCAAATTACCCACAAATACAATTTGCATTGAATTGATTCGCTCATCTCTATTCTGAACAATAAAGCAGATACTCATTTGTCTAAAGTACAAATCCACTCCATATTTTATTGTATTCTGATTCACCTTACTAATACAAAATTTTGCATTATCAGCTGTGATACTGTGTAGCACATGTGAAAATCTGACAAATGTCCAATCAGATTACCTGAAAGCAGAGTACAACAAAAAATGACAAATGGGACATGGCGACCTTTTTAAGTGATGAGTTCCTGTTTGTTGTAACAGTTGAATATTTGCTGATCTAAGAGCATGTCTTGACTAGTAGAGTAAATCCTTTATGGCGGGTCAAATAATGGGAATGCCGTGATGTCAGCCTAAAAGGAAAAGAAATAAGTATAAACTATATTTAGATTTTTAGGTTTTTCAGTCATCTTATGTCTGCCAAATCGTATCCATGACATGGCACCACAAAAGCACCCAAAGTCACATAATAATGGTATATCATATAATCACTTATATGACTATAGTTACACCACTGCTTATCAACTGTCCTTCTCTAATAGTGCAATACTCTGAGGTAAAGTTAATATTTTAAAAAGGGTTTCCAAAGAACAAAGTACATTTTAATTCCACAATTGGATGTGTTCAAAAAATGTTTTTCTGCTGAGATGATCTTATATATGTGTCCCTGCTATGTACTGTGTAATGGCCAGGTCTGACTGTATAGAGCTGCTCCGGTTCATGGTTGGCACATGCCACACAATCTCAGTGACTGCTAGAGGTTCTGTCTCACTGCGTTGATTTTTGATGAGCTCAGAGGGCTAGAGACTTGGCGGAAACGCTGACTCCTGTGTTGCCACAGACAGGGAAATGTGTTACCTCAGTCAGGAAAATGTGAGTCCCAGCTGTCTGGTCTGCATACTCACTTATGACTTATGCTTCCTTTCCTGGCCAGGAGCTGTGACATGTGCCGACCATGAACTGGAGCAGCTCTGCATGGTCAGACCCCTAATAACAATATTTAGCATGGGGAAATTTATAAGATTATCTCAGCACAGGAACATTTATTGTAACATATCCAATTGTCGAAATTATTATTATCTGAAGATCTATTGCTGAAAATGTACTTTGTTCCTAGGATAGCCCTGTTAGGCTATGTTCAGACCTTGCGTTTTTGCTGCATTTTTTTCTGCTGCCAAAACCTGCTCTCTTGACAGTAAAAAATCTGCTTCCAAAAAGCAGGTTTTTGCTGCGTTTTTTGTTGCATTTTTGTTGCGTTTATGGTGTGCCATTTGTCTACTAATAAAATTATTGCAACCCACCACAAAAGCAGGAAAGATGCAGCCATCACATTTTTGCAGTGTTTTTGCACTCTTTCATTGGTTTCAATGGTGAAAAAATGCTGAAAAACTCAACATCATGCTGCATGCGCAGTTTTCCATTTCAGTCAGAAAAAAAAACAATCGTGTGTATGAGATTTCTGCAATGTCATAGCTTTTGCTGGTACTTTAAGAAGCAGCTTTTGATTTGCATAAAACTTATGAATAAAATGCTGCAAAAACACAGCAAAAACCGAACATGTGAACATAGCCTTAAGTGTGCTATGAAATCATTCCACATAAAGACACAGTGCCAACAGCATGTAAAAAAAAGTTTTAAAATATAGTATATGTCAGTACGTATAACACACACACACACACACACACACACACACACACACACACACACACACACACACACACACACACACACACACATTTATTTATACACAACAGTAGTTCTAAACTCAAACAATGTACAGTAGTTTGTCTTTATATGACACTCACTTCCTTCAGATATTCTGTGGCATTTCCAAATCATTGGATTTCAAGGGTTATACCAATTGGAATACTGTATATTCTATAGAAGGCATGAGAAAAGGTCGTCAACTGTCTATAAACAACTGGACTGTCAGTAAAAGTAGAGCAACTGTTTTCTTGTTTACGAAAAAAATTGATGCATAGGTGATTGAGGCTGTAAAAGAAAGATTATTATGACTATGGTTATCATAATTTTTACGGCGTTCATTATGCAGTAAAATGGCCTAGCTATATGATTGTCCATGTCAGTCTGATTACGGTGATATGAAACATGCATCAATTTGTTTCTACTAAAGTGGTGAAAAAAAATTGATAATAATTAGAAAAGTAAAGATCAGGGTTTGTGGGAATGCTGCATCTTTGTGGTGATCACAAAGATGCATGTTTTTGGCTATGTCCGCACGTTGCTTTTTATCTGCTTTTTACCTGCTTTTTTGCTGCTTTTTCAACTGCAGCGTTTAATGCCAAAATGGTTGTGTTCTGCTTTTCAAGCAAAGTCTATGGGAATTTGGGTTTCTTGTCCACACTATGCAGTTCAAACTGCAGCCTTTTTTGTTGCAGAACTTTGGTCAAAAACTCAGCTTTGCAGTGCAAAACCCAAATGGCAAAAACAATTGACATTGCACAAATTTAGTGTATATCCAATAATCCAATGCGAAAACCTCCCCGGTATTCTGTTCTTTTGATTTTTCTCTTTAAAGGCAGTTATCAATCAGGTTAGTAAACGGGGGCAGAGCAGGACTCCAAGTTAGGCTAGCGCCACACATCCGTGCCGCCGGCATGTGTTTGTAATTTTTTACACGTACCGGCGGCACGGAGACACGTTAACCAATGCTACCCTATTGTAGCAGGCACAGACACGTAAAACCACACGGAACGTGTGTCCGTGTGCGTTTGTACGTGTGTGCGTTTTTCAAAGCGCTGACATGTCAGTGTTTTCTCCGGCAGCACGGGTGTCACACGGCCCGCACCCGTACCACACGGGTGTAGTGTGGATGCGGTCCCGTGTGACACGCGCCGGAGAAAACACACATGTCAGTGAAAAAAAACAAAAAACATTAACTCACCTTCTCCAGCCCTCCTGTCTCTGCCGCTGCTGCCTCTTGCTGCCGACCGCCGCTCATTATTCTCATTGAATATTCACTTCACTGCCTGGCAGCAGCAGCAGCGGGGAGACGGGAGGGCTGGAGACCGAGGATCAGCACCACGGACAGCAGCGCGGACATCAGGAAGGACCAGGTGAGTATAATAATTACCGGTTCTACGTGTGCTATCGCGGATAGCACACGTAGAACACACGTGTCCCGCACGTACCAGAGACACGTACTTACCTGCACGCAACACGCAGGGAAAATACGTGTCTCTCGGCACGTGCGTGATTTTCACGTGAGTGTGGCAGAAGCCTTAAGCAAACACATTGCAACTTTTCAAAGCAATTTATGCCAGAATTTTGGCAAATTGTTTTGATGAGAGTTAGGGGTACTTTGCACGCTGCGACATTGCTAGCCGATGCTTGCGATGCCGAGCGCGATAGTACCCGCCCTCGTCGCACATGCGATATCTTGTGATAACTGCCGTAGCGAACATTATCGCTACGGCAGGTTCACATGCACTTACCTGCCCTGCGATGTCGCTCTGGCTGGCGACCTGCCTCCTTCCTAAGGGGGCGGGTCGTGCGGCGTCACAGCGATGTCACACGGCAGGCGTCCAATAGAAGCGGAGGGACGGAGATGAGCGGGACGTAAACATCCCGCCAACCTCCTTTCTTCCACATAGCCTGTGGAGGCAGGTAAGGAGATGTTCCTCGCTCCCGCGGCTTCACACACAGCAATGTGTGCTGCCACAGGAACGAGGAACAACATCGCATCTCCTATTGGTGCGACATTATGAAAATGTCCGACGCTACACAGATCACTGATTTACGACGCTTTTGTGATCGTTTATCGGCGCATCTAGGCTTTACACGTTGCGATGTTGTTACTGGCGCCGGATGTGCGTCACTTTCGATTTGACCCCGACAATATCGCAGTAGCGATGTCGAAGCGTGCAAAGTACCCCTTAAGGTCACTTTACATACAGCGACATCGCTAGTGATCGCTCCCGCCCCCGTCGTTTGTGCATTACGGGCAAATCGCTGCCTGTGGCGCACAATATTGTTAGTCCCCGTCACACATACTTATGTCTAACGACATCGCTGTGGCCTGCAAACTGCCTCTTTTCTAAGGGGGTAGTTTGTGCGGCGTCACAGCGACGTCACACTGCAGGCGGCCAATAGAAGTGGAGGGGCAGAGAGCACCGAAGGAAAGACACGCCCACCTCGTTGCTGGAGGACGCAGGTACGGTGTTGTTCGTCATTCCTGGGGTGTCACACGTAGCGATGTGTGCTGCCTCAGGAATGATGAACAACGTGCGTCCTGCACCAGCAATGATATTTGGAATTTGAACGACGTGTCAACGATCAATGATTAGATGAGTATTTTTGATCGTTAGCAGTCGTTCGTATGTTTCACACGCAACGACGTCGCTAACAAAGCCGGATGCATGTCACGAATTACGTGACCCCAACGACATCTGGTTAGCGATGTCGTTGCGTGTAAAGCCCCCTTTAGAGTATTTTTTACAATTAAAAATAGTTACTACTGCATAACAGGGGGCATCTTCTCTCTTTACATCTGTGAATGATCATAGATTTTATTTCCTCCAAAGTTGTCTCAATTTCATATTGCCTTGAAATCTATGCTCTTACATGACAGTAGTTTTTATGCATAACCCATAAGGGGGCTTTACACGCAGCTACATCGCTAACAATGTCGCTCGTGAAAGCACCCGCCCCCGTCGTTTGTGCGTCACGGGCTAATCTCTGCCCGTGGCGCACAATATCGTTAGTCCCCGTCACCCATACTTACCTGCCTAACGATGTCGCTGTGGCCGGCGAACTGCCTCTTTTCTAAGGGGGCGGTTCATGCGGCGTCACAGCGACGTTACACGGCAGCCGTCTAATTGAAGCGGAGGGGCGGAGAGCAGCTGCAGGAAAGTGACACCCACCTCGTTGCTGGAGGATGCAGGTATGGTGTTGTTCATCGTTCCTGGGGTGTCACATGTAGCGATGTGTGCTGCCTCAGGAACGACGAACATACTGCATCCATCACCATCAACGATATTTGGGATTAGAACAACGTGTCAACGATCAACGATTAGGTTAGTATTTGTGATGTGCGTCACGAATTCCGTGACCCCAACAACATCTTGTTAGCGATGTCGTTGCGTGTAACGGGGCCTATACTGTCAGACTCAGACTGTCTCACTAGAATATCAGAGAATCTTCTAATGGATCCAGGCTTTGGTGCAATGATAGGCACCAAATGACCAGAAAACTACATCTGCAGTTGACTGTGGAGCCAATCACTTGCCCCTGGGGTCTTTTTATGGTTTGGTTGATACACAATGAATCTATTGCAAGCATATCAGTGACAATTCTTGTTTGGAAAATGTTTACCAGGATTAGGATACACTTAAAACTTGTCATGCACATGTTCTCTGTGGGACCATTGTTAGTCCCAAGGCATCAGGTATCAATCACACTCACAAGAGGTGCATCAGTGACTAAGTCCAAAGGAGTAGGGGGACCTGCGTCAAAATATGTTCTGATTAAGCAGGCAGCAGCACTTATCTTCCTTGAATGGCAGAGTGTGTCATGTGTTAGAACACAGTATATGCTGTATTTTGCGGACTATAAGATACATCGGACCATAAGACTCACCTAGGTTTTAGAGATTTAGAAAATCGTAAGAAATAAATTTGAAGCAACAAATGTGGTCAAGACTCATTGTTAGGAGGGGGAAATCTGCTGCTGACACTGTTATGGGGTAAAGTCCCCCAATTCTGTATTAACATCCCCCACCCTGGGCCCCTTCCAGGTATATGTGTCCCTCATCCTGATGTATATGTCCTCCATCCTAGTATATATGTTCCCCATCCTGGTTTATACAGTATGTCCCACATCATGTGCTTATCCTGGTGTATATGCCTCCCATCATGCCGCACACAGATGGATGCTAGAAACTGACTTCAGCATGCAAGCGGGGCAGCATACGATGTCAATGCCATGTACTGCCAGTTGCAAGCTGATGTCAGCTGATGGAATATTTACTGCTCTCCACGTCCGGGATTATAAGCATGGGAAACAGAGAATATTCATTATCTTAAATAGCAGTCACATGTGATCACCCAGCCACTGCAGACGGAGGATGGAGGTGTGGGTGCTGCTCTCCTATGCTGATGGTAAGGGTTGCAGTCGGGATGGTATCACTCCCCACAGGCAGAGCGGGACCCTGGGAAGGATGATGGTGGATGACGGTGGTGGTTGTAGTCCCCGTTGGCACCAAAGCGCTGGGTGCCGGCGCCAGCAAAGGACTTACAGGGGCTGCAGTTCCAGGTCTTTTACTCCCAAGAAGTTTAGGTGCTGCCCCAGAGTACCGATCTCTGCCACTTTGGGCTTCAGCCGATGCCGGATAGTCGGCGGTCACTGCCGGTGCCCGTGAAAATCTTTTAGTGAAGTGTCCCTCAGTTGCTATCCGGAACCCGGGTCGAGCCTCCTGCTCCAAGCCCATGAAGAGAGAGAAACATTAACGCCTGTTGTCAGTGCTAGATGTTATCCCAAGCTGTGCCCAGGAAGGTTTTCCTGTAAGTGTATTGGTTGCGCTTACTTCCACCCCATGTGGTGCCCGCCCCAGTGGTTGTCCTATCAACTGGGAAAGTCCCATGCTTCGTGATGGCTACGTCCCCCATCTGCCCTAGTCCAACCCCCTTCGAGTAAGCACCCTGCTGTTGTTTGTGTGTGTTTTGTGAAGGCATCGGCAGTTAACCCCCTCCTGACCTGGGATTGATATTACCCCTGAAAAGTGGTGTAATACCCTGTGGTGCCTGAAGCCCAAGGGTATCACATTCCCCGGAGGCAAATGGCAGCACTCCAGGGCTGCAACATTTTACAAATATTACCACATTTTTGTTATGCATTTTAACAAACAATATTTCTTCCCTTTTTGGGAGACACAGCAAATGAAACATTTCAAACATTTCAACTTTTTCAGACAGATTAGCAGGTTATGTCAACTTTTAAAAGTGCAACATAGTGAATCAACATTAACTTTAACTTTTCTTATGCAAGAAAACATTTGCTATCACTCTTTCTTTTCTGTTGCTTCTGGTGGAGTTGGCTGCACCAGGGAATCGGTCCCGGCCCCCTGGTTCTGAACACTCATGGGACAGCCTCTTGCAAAATGTTCCACTTTATCACAACAGCGACAGATGGGCTGCCCATCGGCAGTATACTGATCAGGAACTTCGGACAATGGGTCCTTACCGCATCATCGCCATGGAAGGTCATCAGAACTGGAAGCCAGTTCAATGGATACCGGTAGCTGTGTTCACCTGCTTTGACTGCGCTGCATGGGTTAAGACTAGTGATGAGCGAGTACTAAAAAGCTCGGGTGCTCGAAGCTCGGGCCGAGCCTCCCAAGATACTCGTGTACTCGGGCCGAGCAACGAGCCCAATGTTATCCTATGGGAGACCCGAGTATTTTTGTGAAATGACCCCCCGGCAGCATGTAGAAACCCTAAAAATGACACAAAAGTCTCAGAAGAGTGCTCAAATGACATGGCAACAGCATGGGGAAGACCCCTTGAAGCATTTATCACTCAAAAGTCACAGCTGTGAACAATTTTGTCCGCGTTTCACGCCATTTTTACGGACTCACCAGAAAACCTTCCAAAATGACCCCAAAATGATTTTTCATGGCAGAAATGTTAAGGGCACATACCCAATAGTGAGATAGAGCTGGTGTATGTTACTTTTTGAGATTAATACATGAAAGATTTTACGTGAAAACATTGTGTGGCACTCCGATGTCCCTGAGAAGAGACGTACATGAAGGCCTCTTGAGTCTAATGTGCCCAGTTTGAGGAAGTGACTGAGTCTTTGTAGTATTTTCCTTTGCCAGGGCAGTCCAAAATTGTGAGGTTCACCAATGCCCCTGCATACAGACGTGCATGAGGGCCTGTAAACTTGAAGTGCCCATTGTAAGGAAGTGGGTCTATTTTAGTGTAGCCCTTTGCCAGGGCAGCCAAAAATTGGGAGGCTCCACGTTGTCCCTGGATAGAGACGTGCATGATGGCCTGTAAACCTGAAGTGCCCATTGTAAGGAAGTGGGTCTATTGTAGTATAGCCCTTAGGCAGGGCAGCCAAAAATTGGGAGGCTCCACATTGTCCCTGGATAGAGACGTGCATGATGGCCTGTAAACCTGAAGTGCCCATTGTAAGGAAGTGGGTCTATTGTAGTATAGCCCTTAGGCAGGGCAGCCAAAAATTGGGAGGCTCCACATTGTCCCTGGATAGAGACGTGCATAATGGCCTGTAAACCTTAAGTGCCCATTGTAAGGAAGTGGGTCTATTGTAGTATAGCCCTTAGGCAGGGCAGCCAAAAATTGGGAGGCTCCACATTGTCCCTGGATAGAGACGTGCATGATGGCCTGTAAACCTGAAGTGCCCATTGTAAGGAAGTGGGTCTATTTTAGTATAGCCCTTTGCCAGGGCAGCCAAAAATTGGGAGGCTCCACATTGTCCCTGGATAGAGACGTGCATGATGGCCTGTAAACCTGAAGTGCCCATTGTAAGGAAGTGGGTCTATTGTAGTATAGCCCTTAGGCAGGGCAGCCAAAAATTGGGAGGCTCCACATTGTCCCTGGATAGAGACGTGCATGATGGCCTGTAAACCTGAAGTGCCCATTGTAAGGAAGTGGGTCTATTGTAGTATAGCCCTTAGGCAGGGCAGCCAAAAATTGGGAGGCTCCACATTGTCCCTGGATAGAGACGTGCATGATGGCCTGTAAACCTGAAGTGCCCATTGTAAGGAAGTGGGTCTATTGTAGTATAGCCCTTAGGCAGGGCAGCCAAAAATTGGGAGGCTCCACGTTGTCCCTGGATAGAGACCTGTTAGGTTCTTAGTGCCTCCGTGCTTGCATTTAAAAACCGCACGTGTGTGCCTGTTGGTGGCAGCTTTCCGCTGCATTTGTGTGAGTTTTGCAAAAACTTGGATATAATGCACAAGTCTAGTGAATACACATCAGCACAGCATTGCAAAATGCGCAAGGGTGTTGTCAACGAACAAGGAAGTGGACGTGATGGTGGTGCAGGCAGAGACGGAGGTTGTGTGCAAGCTCTAATTTCGCCACAACAAAGGGCCACATCTAGTCGCTCGCACGTCCTGTCCCAAATTCTTGGGGACCGCAGCAGTACACCGCTCTTGAACCAAGACCAGTGTCAACAGGTTGTTAGTTGGATAGCGGATAATGCTTCCAGTCAGATTGGCACCACCACAAACACTCTGTCTTCCACACGGTCAAGTGTCAGTAGCCGTGATACTGCACCGCACATTTCAGAACCTGATCCTCCTTCCTACCACCAGGCCGAGTACACGTCCACGGATATTACTGATCCCACACTTGGACACTCGGAAGAGCTGTTCGTTCACGTTTCCATTCACAAATTCTGGCCTCTCGCCAGCTCCTGTTGAAGTGGGCCATGACGAGATTGTATGTACAGATGCCCAAATATTTGAGCAGCCACGTTCTCACGAAGTTGGCAACGTGTCTCAACAAGGGGTGGACGATGATGAGACACAATTGTCAGGAAGTCAGGAGGAGGAGCAGGGTGCGGAAGAGGAAGACGACGTGGTGGATGATCCAGTAACTGACCCAACCTGGCAGGAGGATATGCAGAGCGAGGACAGCAGTGCACAGGGGGAGGGAGGCGTAGCATCCCAACAGGCAGTAAGAAGCAGAGTGGTGGCCCCAGGCAGACGTCAGGCAACTGTTCCCCGGAACAACACGACACAAGGTGCCTGTACAAATGTTAGGTCTTCCCGAGTCTGGCTGTAATACTATTGTATGTATTGAGGATTTCGATTGCGTTAGGGCAATGACAACCAGAGACGAGTTCTTGGTGCAAGACGTTTATAATATGCAACCAGCAAATATGTACATAAATGGAACAAAAACACAGTAGAACATAAATACAGGAAATACCTTCCAGGGACGGAGTGAAAGGGAATTCCCGGGACCGCGCACCGGACTCCCCCAGGGAGACCACCAAGAGCGAACCCCTATACAGGGACTGTCTGGCAATCACCCCAGAAGCCCTAAATGCGCAGCAGCCGGGACACAAAAGGGCAATAGGTAATTCCAAAAATGTCCGTACGTGATGTGAGTCCAGAGTGGTATTAAACGGAAGGAACCGGGCAGAAGTGCCGACCAAAGACGGCAAACGGAGTCCGGGCACAGCTAGATGATACCAGATGAAGTCCAGAGTCGGTGTCGGTTGTTTTCCAAGAGGATCCGAATAACAATCAGGAACCAAAAGCAGCAGGGCAGGAGCACACAGGAAGCAGTATACTCAGGCACTGGACTAAGCTTTAGGGGCGGCTTTTAAACAGATGGACAGGAAGTAGGGCAACAGAACAGAAAACTCCATGTTAACAAAGGGCAAGCTCTTTCAAAAGAAAACTGGAAAACCCGGAACTCTGACACTGGCAGTTTTTTAAGTTGGCTCCAGATGATTCTAAAAAGGCCATTTGCAACACCTGCCATGCCAGCATCAGCAGGGGTACCAAAACTAGCAGCCTGACCACCACCAGCATGATCAGGCACATGTCAGCCAAGCACCCGACTTTGTGGGAAGTACAACAGAGTCGAGGAGCAGTGCTTGCTGATGTCACTGCTACGTCTTCGCTGGTTGTGCATGCGAGCCAATCCCCTGTCCATGCTGCCTGAGAACAAGCCTCCTCCACTCCTGCACCTGCAGTTGCCTACGCAGAAAGAACACCATCATCAAGCACGTCCTTGTCCCAGCGCAGCGTTCAGTTATCCATTCAGCAAACCTTTGAACGCAGGCGCAAATACACTGCCAACACCCCACATGCCACAGTTCTAAATGCTAACATTTCGCGACTGCTTGCGCTGGAAATGTTGCCTTTTAGGCTGGTTGAGACAGAAGCATTCCGCGACCTGATGGTGGCAGCTGTCCCACGTTACTCGGTCCACAGCCGCCACTATTTCTCCCGGTGTGCCGTCCCCGCATTGCATAACCACGTGTCACAAAACATCACACGTGCCCTGAACAACGCTGTTTCAGCCAAAGTCCACCTAACCACAGACACGTGGACAAGTGCATGTGGGCAAGGCCGCTACATCTCGTTGACGTCACACTGGGTTAATATTGTGCAAGCTGGGACCCAGTCTGAGCGAGGGACGGAACACGTCCTTCACACACCAAGTTTTGCAGGCCCTACCTCAGTCAGGGTTTCACACACACTCTACAGCTCCGGAATGTCATGCTCCTCAGCCTCCTCCTCCTCCTGCGCATCCTCATCCACTTTACCCTCCACACCAGTCCCAAGCTGGAAGTGTCGCGGGCGGAGGAGGGGACGGTGCGCTCTCCCACTGCTCGGGTCCGGCTGACGCTGCTCTACGGCTGCTGCTGCTCGTTGGCTCGAGCGATGGCCGGATCCCGGGGACTCGAGCGGCGCTACTCGCCCGTGAGTGAAAAGGGGTGGTTTGGGTTTTGGGGATATTGTCCGTGACGCCACCCACGGTTGTGGTGATTGTGTGGACACACCACCGCTGCTCTGGACGGGGATCCCGGGAGCCTGTGACAGGGAGCAGCTTTGTTGTTATTTCTCCCCTCCGTGGGTAGGGGGGTTGGTTGTCCCGGGGCCTGGTGATGGGGTAGAGATGGATGACAGGCGGGTTGCGGGGCCTGATGAGGTGCAGGGTCGCAGGGGCAGCGCTGTGCCGCACGGCACGGAGGTACTCACTCAGCCCAATGATGATGACACAGTTCACGATAAAACAAGTGGCTGGATGGACGGGTCACTCGGACGGCTGCGGTTGTTCCTCCCTGCAGGTTAGTGATGACTGTCTCTCCCTGCACCTAAGTTAAGTGTTGGTAGTGATGGTTTCCCAACGGTAACCCGCTCCCCGACCTGGATATGGGCCGGAGGAGCCCCTTTTGCCCACAGGCGCTGGCCCTGGGAGACGGTTGCCCTTGGCGGTGGCGGTGTCTCCCCTTCACGGTTGTACGGTTGCCTTCTATCTGGACTTGGCTGTTTGGAAACCCTGAGGTTCCCTTCACTAACGGATTTGGCAAATTCACGGCGACACCAAGCCTTGCCGGGATCCGAAAGTCCTCTGCCAATGGTGCTGGCTTCTCTTTGTATACCGGTCCGGTACGGCCGGGTCACCACCCGTCCACGGTCCTTACGGCAGACTCCAATCGGCCTCCACTGCAGACGGTCACCACATCCTGCCAACCTTGCTGTCCTGTCCGGGCCACACACCCGGACCAACTTCAGGCTCTTTGCTGTCACTTTTCTCCTCTCTACTACTTTCCTCCTTCCACTTCCTTAGCTTAACTCTCACTGCCTGTGTTTTCCCTCCTCCTCGGTGGGTGGAGACCAACCGCCTGGCTCCACACCCTGGTGTGGACAACAGCCCCTGGGGAAGGCAACAAGGATTTTGTGTTTTGACTATGATATGCCTGCAGGGAGTGTGGGGTGTTTAAGTGTTGTGCTCTGTGGCCCCTGGCTTGTCCAGGGCGACACAGAAGCACTGCAGCACTGCCTCGGCGAAGCGGCAACAGGCAGTGCTGAAGCTAATCTGCATAGGTGACAAACCCCACAATGCAGAAGAGGTGTGGACAGCTCTGAAACAGCAGGCAGATCACTGGCTCACAACTCTGAACCTAAAGCCAGGAAAGGTCGTGTGTGACAATGGCCGGAACCTGGTGGTGGCTTTGAGGCGAGGCCAGCTGACACATGTTCCATGCGTGGCCCATGTGCTCAACCTCGTGGTTCAGCGGTTTCTAAAGTCATACTCAGAGCTGTCTGATCTGCTGGTAAAAGTTCGCCGCCTGTCTGCACATTTTCGAAAGTCACCTACTGCTTCAGCCGGCCTTGCCGGCTTAAGACGCCGTTTGCATCTTCCGGCACACAGACTGGTGTGTGATGTCCCCACGCGTTGGAATTCAACTCTGCACAAGTTGGTCAGGATATGTGAGCAGAAGAGGGCAGTTGTTGAGTACCTGCATCACCTAAGCCGTCGGGAAATGGGTCAAACTCCACACATAACACCTGAGGAGTGGAGATGGATGTCCGACCTATGCACCATCCGCCAAAACTTTGAGGACTCCACCAAGATGGTGAGCGGCGATGACGACATTATTAGCGTCACCATACTGCTTCTCTGCCTTCTAAAATGGTCTCTGCTCAAAAAACAACCATGATGCATTGCAGGCGGAGCGCGATGAGTTTGAGCAAGAAACAGTAGTGGGTGTGGGTGATGATAACACACAGCCCAGCCTCGTCTCATCACAACGTGCAGTGGAGGACTATGACGAGGAGGAGGATGAAGACATGGAGCAACTCTCTGGCCAAATTGAGGATATGACATGCAGTCATATCCTCGGTTCAGCGTGGCTGGCCAGAGGACAGGGTAGATGATGAGGAGGAGGAGGAGGAGGACAGCATGTTCAGTCATCGTGTTGGTCAGGATACTGAAGTGATGGCTGTTAAGAGTCTGGCACACATGGCTGACTTTATGGTAAGCTGCCTGTCTCGTGACCCTCGCGTTAAGAACATCTTGGCCGACAATCATTACTGGTTGGTAACACTGTTAGACCCACGCTAAAAGGAGAACTTTATGTCTCTTATTCCCGAGGCGGAGAGGTCAGGCAAAATGCAGCAGTTCCAGAAGGCCATAGTCACGGAAGTAGGCAAAGCATTCCCCTCACAAAACGCTAGCGGCATAGGTCAGGAATCAGTGGACAACCAAGGCGTACAGCCGAGAGGGGCACAAGTCCAATCCGCCAGAGGTAGGGGAACAGTCTTTAAGATGTGGGACAGTTTTCTCAGCCCCTCACATACCACAGCCCCTGAGGTGAGGGGTAGTGACACAAGAAATCCTAAGTTTGCCCAGATGCTCAAGGAGTACCTTGCAGATCAAACAACTGTACTCCGACATTCCTCTGTGCCTTACAATTAATGTGTATCCAAGCTGGACACGTGGCATGAATTGGCTCTCTACGCCTTGGAAGTCCTGGCCTGCCCTGCCGCTAGCGTTTTGTCAGAGCGTGTTTTTAGTGCCGCAGGTGGAATCATTACAGATAAACGCACCCGCCTGTCAACTGTAAATGCTGACAGGCTGACTCTGATCAAGATGAACAAGGGTTGGATTTGGCCAGACTTCACCACACACACCAACAGCAAATTACAGCGGAATTTAAAGTTTGTAATGGGAATTTGCCATGTACCTCCACTCACCCATGGTAACACACTTCTGGACTTTGGCTAATCGCTGGACTGCTCCTCCTTCTCCTCATGCGCCATCATGGTGACCGTTACAATAGTTAAGCCGTTGTTTCAGGTATACCCCCAGTGGTAAATTTTTTCGCCCATTCTATCTGAATGGGCATTACAACGACAGGAGACCCGCTCCTTTGCAATGGGAACAATGTTTTGAGGCCCTCATGCACATCTCTATCCAGGGACAATGTGGAGCCTCCCAATTTTTGGCTGCCCTGCCTAAGGGCTATACTACAATAGACCCACTTCCTTACAATGGGCTCTTCATGTTTACAGGCCATCATGCACGTCTCTATCCAGGGACAATGTGGAGCCTGACGCTGCCACCGACTGCCACACACGTGCTGTTTTTAAATGCAAGCACGGACGCAATAAGAACCTAACTGGTTTTTAGGAGCGACAATTACTGAGAAGTCTGACACTATCAGACACTGTTGACTGACGTGTATTATACACTACACTTGTGCGTTATATAATAGTTTGTGCAAAACGCGCACCTGTACCCTGCCACCGACTGCCACACACGTGCTGTTTTTAAATGCAAGCACGGACGCAATGAGAACCTAACTGGTTTTTCGGAGCGACAATTACTGAGAAGTCTGACACTATCAGACACTGCTGACTGACGTGTATTATACACTAGACTTGTGCGTTATATAATAGTTTGTGCAAAACGTGCACCTGTACCCTGCCACCGACTGCCACACACGTGCTGTTTTTAAATGCAAGCACGGACGCAATGAGAACCTAACTGGTTTTTAGGAGCGACAATTACTGAGAAGTCTGACACTATCAGACACTGCTGACTGACGTGTATTATACACTACACTTGTGCGTTATATAATAGTTTGTGCAAAACGCGCACCTGTACCCTGCCACCGACTGCCACACACGTGCTGTTTTTAAATGCAAGCACGGACGCAATGAGAACCTAACTGGTTTTTAGGAGCGACAATTACTGAGAAGTCTGACACTATCAGACACTGCTGACTGACATGTATTATACACTACACTTGTGCGTTATATAATAGTTTGTGCAAAACGCGCACCTGTACCCTGCCACCGACTGCCACACACGTGCTGTTTTTAAATGCAAGCACGGACGCAATGAGAACCTAACTGGTTTTTAGGAGCGACAATTACTGAGAAGTCTGACACTATCAGACACTGCTGACTGACGTGTATTATACACTAGACTTGTGCGTTATATAATAGTTTGTGCAAAACGCGCACCTGTACCCTGCCACCGACTGCCACACACGTGCTGTTTTTAAATGCAAGCACGGACGCAATGAGAACCTAACTGGTTTTTAGGAGCGACAATTACTGAGAAGTCTGACACTATCAGACACTGCTGACTGACGTGTATTATACACTAGACTTGTGCGTTATATAATAGTTTGTGCAAAACGCGCACCTGTACCCTGCCACCGACTGCCACACACGTGCTGTTTTTAAATGCAAGCACGGACGCAATGAGAACCTAACTGGTTTTTAGGAGCGACAATTACTGAGAAGTCTGACACTATCAGACACTGCTGACTGACGTGTATTATACACTACACTTGTGCGTTATATAATAGTTTGTGCAAAACGCGCACCTGTACCCTGCCACCGACTGCCACACACGTGCTGTTTTTAAATGCAAGCACGGACGCAATGAGAACCTAACTGGTTTTTAGGAGCGACAATTACTGAGAAGTCTGACACTATCAGACACTGCTGACTGACGTGTATTATACACTAGACTTGTGCGTTATATAATAGTTTGTGCAAAACGCGCACCTGTACCCTGCCACCGACTGCCACACACGTGCTGTTTTTAAATGCAAGCACGGACGCAATGAGAACCTAACTGGTTTTTAGGAGCGACAATTACTGAGAAGTCTGACACTATCAGACACTGCTGACTGACGTGTATTATACACTAGACTTGTGCGTTATATAATAGTTTGTGCAAAACGCGCACCTGTACCCTGCCACCGACTGCCACACACGTGCTGTTTTTAAATGCAAGCACGGACGCAATGAGAACCTAACTGGTTTTTAGGAGCGACAATTACTGAGAAGTCTGACACTATCAGACACTGCTGACTGACGTGTATTATACACTAGACTTGTGCGTTATATAATAGTTTGTGCAAAACGCGCACCTGTACCCTGCCACCGACTGCCACACACGTGCTGTTTTTAAATGCAAGCACGGACGCAATGAGAACCTAACTGGTTTTTAGGAGCGACAATTACTGAGAAGTCTGACACTATCAGACACTGCTGACTGACGTGTATTATACACTAGACTTGTGCGTTATATAATAGTTTGTGCAAAACGCGCACCTGTACCCTGCCACCGACTGCCACACACGTGCTGTTTTTAAATGCAAGCACGGACGCAATGAGAACCTAACTGGTTTTTAGGAGCGACAATTACTGAGAAGTCTGACACTATCAGACACTGCTGACTGACGTGTATTATACACTACACTTGTGCGTTATATAATAGTTTGTGCAAAACGCGCACCTGTACCCTGCCACCGACTGCCACACACGTGCTGTTTTTAAATGCAAGCACGGACGCAATAAGAACCTAACTGGTTTTTAGGAGCGACAATTACTGAGAAGTCTGACACTATCTGGACTGTTTTACACTGTGTACACCAGCCCCAGATATGATGAAGGCTGGTATACGGTCACCACTACCCTGCCTGCCTGCCTGCCTGTATACTGCTACAATAGTCCTGACAAGGACTCTTCTGGTCACTAGCCTGTATTCCGACCTGGCTATACCCTGCCTGTATATAGCAACAATAGTCCTGAGAAGGACTCTGCTACTGTACTCCGACCTGGCTATACCCTGCCTGCCTGTATACAACTAGAATAGTCCTGAGAAGGACTTCTGGTCACACTGTTTGCATCCCTGCTCCGGAACTAACTATAAAGGGCCGCAAAGCTTTCCCTGAATCAGCGACACTCTCCCTGCACTGACTGTCTGGATAGCTGTGAGCAGAGCACAGCGCGCCGGCCGATATAAAGGCTCGGTCACGCTGTGCAGGCCGGCCAATCACTGCAATTCCACAACTAACAGGGCTGTGGCATTGCAGTGGTCTGCCAGCCAATCCCTGCATGAGGGCTGGCTCTCAAAAGAGCGCCAACATGCAGAAATGAAGACCACGAGTACAGCACGAGTATCGCGAGATTACTCGGTCCCCGCCGAGCAGCCCGAGTACAGCGATACTCGTGCGAGTACCGAGTAGTTACAAGCATGCTCGCTCATCACTAGTTAAGACAGACACACACATGATCAGTTCCTGAGGCTGGAATCGCCAATCATCGGGGGGATCCTTTTCCACGGCTTGCTCCTTTGCATCCACCTTTAGCTTAGTAGTGGACAAAGGATTGGGCTAAAATGTCCTTCACCACCCTCTTGTCAGTCTCCAGTCAGGACCTGACCTCCCTCCAGGCTATGCCGAATAACTGAGCAATGAGGATGTTAACTTTCTGGCTCTCCGTTAGAGGGTGGATATGGAATATGCCATACAGTCGATCTTTGAAATCAGACAAGGTGTAGGTTTCTCCAGAATACTGTGGCACGCCAGGTTGCTCCTGGAAGGTAAGGCATGGTAAACTGGATTACTGGAGTGGCAGCTACTGCAGCAGGGACAGCCTCTGCTTCCTCCTCAGTGGACATATTACTTTTTGGTCTTTGCTTTCTTACTGGCTCTGCAGCGGAACTCCTGTTTGTGCCTTTTGCTGTGGGCTCCGCCCACGAAGACACGCCCTCTCTGTTCCCGCACCCTGCTGTTCTTTGTGTGTTTTGTGAAGGCACCAGCAGCTAACCCCCTCTTGACCCAGGATAGCTATTACCCCTGAAAAGTGGTGTAATATCCTGTGGTGCCTGAAGCCCAGGGGCGCCAAACATCCATACTATAAGATGCACTCTCCAATTTTCTCTAAACTTTGGAGGAAAAAACATGTCTTATAGTCCGCAAAATGTGGAAATCTGCTTGAGCTTTCCCATCTTGTCATGTCCCTCCAGTGTGTTTGACTGGTATACCTGAAGGATCATGGTTTGTCTAGGTTAACTTTTGGCAAAGTTCAGACACTTTTTTATGCCTGTCTTTAATTAGGGAGGTTTTCCTTGGCCTTCACCAAGAGTACACTTTCTTATTCTGTGTGCAGCATCTAGTGTAAAATGGAACCATCGCTCCAGTTGTTTCTAGCTCAGCCTGAAGTTCTTCTGGCGTTATACACAGTTTATTTGCCATATTTTGAGCCAACTTTAACCCCTTCATGACCATGGACGGATCTTTCCGTCATGGATCGTGTCCCGGTAAGCCCCGCCCCCTGCCGCGGGCAGGTGGCGTGGAGCGGCACACATATCAGCTGTTTTCAACAGCTGACATGTGTGCCTACATGTTCCGAGTGGAATCACATTCCACCCGGAACATGAACCCCTTAGATCTCGCTGCCAAAGTCTGGCAGCGAGATCTATATGCGTGCGGCCATGTTTTCTACATACCGCCGCCCCCTCCGGATGTCACGTGAGTGATCACGTGACGTTCGGTGGTTACCATCGTAGCACAGGGTCATGTGATGACGCCTGCTGCTAAGAAGTTTCACTTTCCTTTTTCCTCGGCACGGAGCAGAGGAAAAAAGAAAGTGACTCTGCTGTTTACAGCGGTATAGCTGTGATCAGCAGATAGCGATCAGCGATCGGATTGCTGATCGCTATAGCCCCCTAGGGGGACTAGTAAAATAAAATAAAAAAGTAAAAAAAAAGTTTTAAAAAATTTAAAAAAAACCAAAAAACCTAAAAGTTCAAATCACCCCCCTTTCCCCCCATTGAAAATTAAAGGGTTAAAAAAAAATTAAATATACACATATTTGGTATCGCCGCGTTCAGAAATGCCCGATCTATCAAAATATAAAATCAATTAATCTGATTGGTAAACGGCGTAGTGGCAAAAAAATTCCAAACGCCAAAATTACGTTTTTTGGTCGCCGCAAGTTTTACGCAAAATGCAATAACAGGCGATCAAAACGTAGCATCTGCGCAAAAATGCTATCATTAGAAACATCAGCTCGAGACGCAAAAAATAAGCCATCACTGAGCCATAGATCCCAAAAAATGAGAACTCTACGGGTTTCGGAAAATGGCGCAAAACGTACGCCACTTTTATTGGACAAGCCTGTGAATTTTTTTAACCCCTTAGATACAAGTAAACCTATACATGTTTGGTGTCTACAAACTCGCACCGACGTCAGGCATCATACCCACATATCAGTTTTACCATATAGTGAACACCGTGAATAAAAGATCCCAAAAACTATTGTGCCATCACACTTTCTTTGCAACTTTTCCACACTTGGAATTTTTATGCTGCTTTCCAGTACACCATATGGTAAAACTTATGGCTTCATTTAAAAGTACAACTTGTCCCGCAAAAAACAAGCCCTCATATGGCAAGATTGACAGAAAAATAAAAAAGTTACGGCTCTCGGAAGAAGGGGAGCAAAAAACAAAAACGCAAAAATGGAAAGTGTCCCGGGGCTGAAGGGGTTAATTTCATTCTCTAACCAATTTTCCTCTTTTAACCATGTCTTCCATGAATTGCAAACCTATTATTTCTAAAAGTCCTGAAGAGGGTTGGAGGGTAAAATATTTGAGTATATTGTGTAGAGGAGGGTAGAGAGGCAGGCCCAAAGTTTGTTCCAGAGCATATAGAACTTTAGTTACAATACTGTCCTAAGTAGAGTTGAGCGCGGTTCGCGGTTCGAGGTTCTCCAGTTCGCGGCTCGAGTGATTTTGGGGGCTGTTCTAGATCGAACTAGAACTCGAGCTTTTTGCTAAAGCTCGGTAGTTCTAGATACGTTCGAGAACGGTTCTAGCAGCAAAAAGACCAGCTAATTACTAGCTGGCTTTCCGCTGTAATAGTGTAAGTCACTCTGTGACTCACACTATTATGAAATTTCAGTGTATAGTGTGCGGGAACAGCGCATTCATATCACTGCTGTATGGATCATTTTTTTTTTTTTTCCTTGTCTTCCTTCCCTAAGCGCGCGCGTGTAGTGGGGCGGGCCAGCATGTCAGCCAATCCCAGACACACACACAGCTAAGTGGACTTTTAGCCAGAGAAGCAATGGCATATGTGATAGGATGTCAATGTCACATGTCCCTGCATTATAAAAACGGACATTTTCCTCCAGCACGCCATTATCTGCCTTCTGCGTCCTTGGTGTCAGTCACCGCTGGCGCAGCTCCTATCTCCGATACTGCTGTGTACGCTCTATACACAGCGCTGTACAGAATAGGGATAGCACTTTCTATCAGTAATTTTAAGGGCTAATACCGGCAGGGTCAGAGCCATAGGTGACAGGTCCGTGAAAACAGAGTTTAACAGCTACACAAGATGACAGCGTCTGTGTAGCTAAGGTCAGGGATTTCCTCGCTGCATTTCCCCATTAGGAGGGATAGAAAGGCAGGCTTCCTTTCCTCTACCCAGAGACCCACAACCCTGCCACTGTACCCTCCTGCCCTTTGCACACTCCAACTCATTGTTACTAAGCCATTATACTAGCAAACACTGAGTGAACTTAGTGGCATCCTAAAAGTGGCTGTTGGACTTCTGTATTGTCCCACTAGTTCAAAGATATTTGCAGCATGTCTGCCTGCATTGCACACTCAAACTCATTGTTGCTAAGCCATTATACTAGCAAACACTGAGTGAACTTAGTGGCATCCTAAACGTGGCTGTTGGACTTCTGTATTGTCCCACTAGTGTAAAGATATTTGCAGCACGTCTGCCTGCATTGCACACTCAAACTCATTGTTACTAAGCCATTATACTAGCAAACACTGAGTGAACATAGTGGCATCCTATACGTGGCTGTTGGACTTCTGTATTGTCCCACTAGTGCAAAGATATTTGCAGCACGTCTGCCTGCATTGCACACTCAAACTCATTGTTACTAAGCCATTATACTAGCAAACACTGAGTGAACTTAGTGGCATCCTAAACGTGGCTGTTGGACTTCTGTATTGTCCTACTAGTGCAAAGATATTTGCAGCACGTCTGCCTGCATTGCACACTCAAACTCATTGTTACTAAGCCATTATACTAGCAAACACTGAGTGAACTTAGTGGCATCCTAAACGTGGCTGTTGGACGTCTGTATTGTCCCACTAGTGCAAAGATATTTGCAGCATGTCTGCCTGCATTGCACACTCAAACTCATTGTTACTAAGCCATTATACTAGCAAACACTGAGTGAACTTAGTGGCATCCTAAAAGTGGCTGTTGGACTTCTGTATTGTCCCACTAGTGCAAAGATATTTGCAGCACGTCTGCCTGCATTGCACACTCAAACTCATTGTTACTAAGCCATTATACTAGCAAACACTGAGTGAACTTAGTGGCATCCTAAAAATGGCTGTTGGACTTCTGTATTGTCCCACTAGTGCAAAGATATTTGCACCACGTCTGCCTGCATTGCACACTCAAACTCATTGTTACTTAGCCATTATACTAGCAAACTATGCTGCCAGTTTAAGGGCCGTAGTTGCATTGTCAGGGATAATTATTGTTGTTTATTCTGCTGTTAATAAAGCTAGACCACCGCTGAAATCTACACCACCTCTCAATTTTTACTACCACATTTTAAGTGCACAATCTTGTCGCTATCAAAATGAGTGGCAAAATGACAGATGCTGGTGGAAAGGGGAAGAGGCATGTTGGAAAAGGAAAAAAAGGGTTTGTCCGTGGGGAAGGTGGCAAAGCTCCATTAACATCTGCTGAAGATAGACCATCTTCCAGCAAAAGTAAGATGTCTACTACTTATCGTGGACAATCCGATGTGCTCCCTTTTTTACGGACATGAACAACTGGAACAAAGGTAGATGATGGCCAAAAAAGGAAAATGCTTGAATGGATCTCAAGTGGTCCAATAAGTGCCCTCTCCGCCACCTCAACTACCGCATCCAAAAAACACCAGTCCTCTGAGTTGTCATCCCAATCAAACTTGCTTTCTCCCAGCTCTGAAGTCTCCATCAGCCCTGCACAGTATGGTGGAACTGAGATGGCTGAGTCTGCAGAGCTGTTCAGTCACACTAAAGCCTGGGAATCAGAGGTCTGCTCCCAAGCTACAGCGAGTACAGACCAGGAAATGGTCTGCAGTGATGCCAAGAACCTTTGTGACTCTGATTCAGGCCGTGAGGACCACGTTTCTGAGCATAATGTTGACCCTTTTTCACAAACTGTAACACCTGTTGTTATAGACAATGAGGAACATACTGATGATGATGAGACGCAGATACCAGATTGGGATGACAACTTAAATATTCGGTCAGGGCAAGAAGAGGCTCGGTCTGAGGGTGAGGGGAGTGCAAACACAACAATTGATGAGGAAGTTCTAGATCCCACCTACTGTCAACCCACAGTCAGGCCCTCGAGGAGGTCAACAGAGACGGTGGAGGAGGATGCAACTGACGACGAAGTTACCTTGCGCCTTCCTGGACAGAGTAGGAGTACTGGTAGCACGTCTACACAACTGCATCCTCAGCCACCACTGTGCCTCTGAGCACTAGTCGGGGTGGATCAGCAGGTCGCATGCCCTCTAAGCCTTGCCTAGCCTGGTCCTTTTTTGACATAGCAAAAGATCGCCCAAATTATGTGATCTGTAAAATTTGTCGTGATTCTGTTAGTAGAGGGCAAAACCTCAGCAGTTTGACAACTTCTTCCATGAATTGTCACATGAATAAATATCATATGTCCCAGTGGGAAGCTCACCGTGCTGCAATGCGGCCTAGCGGAGCGAACCATCCACCGCCTGCCCCTTCTAGTGCATCCGCGCGCTCTTCATCTTCTAGGACTGTGGGGACAGCTGTCACACCTGGTTTTCCACGCACAACTTCCACCACTGTAACCGCAACAGGCAGTTTGCTTGGTAGGTCGTCAGTTGGTTTGGAAGAGGAAACAAGTACGTGTGTACAGCTCTCTCAGACATCGATAGCACCAACGTTGGATGAAGGCGACATCATGTCTACTCCTGCACGTTCCTCACAAAGCTGCATTTTTCCAGGCACACCCTACTCAACACCGTCTACACACAGCAGCGAGATCTCTGTCCCTCAGATGTGGACAAATAAAAGGTCATTTCCTGCGACCCATGACAAAGCTAAGAGGTTGACTTTATCCCTCTGTAAGCTCTTGGCTACCGAAATGCTGCCTTTCCGCCTGGTGGACACACAGGATTTTAGAGACCTTATGTCTGTCGCTGTGCCTCAGTACCAGATGCCCACTCGCCACTACTTCTCTAAGAAAGGTGTGCCCGCGCTACACCAGCATGTCGCACACAACATCACCGCTTCCTTGAGAAACTCTGTGTGTCAACGGGTGCATTTCACCACCGATACTTGGACCAGTAAGCATGGATAGGGACGTTACATGTCGCTGACTGGGCACTGGGTAACTATGGTGATAGATGGTGAAGGGTCTGCTGCACAAGTCTTGCCATCCCCACGACTTGTGTGTCAATCCTCTGTCTGTCCAAGTTCAGCCACTGCTTCTGCCTCCTCCACCTCATCTGGGTCCTCCACCTCCGCCCCAAGCCTGCCTGGTCAGGCCACCCACGTTTGCACTGCGCAGAAGGAATCACGCACCCCTCATTACTATGCTGGCAGCAGAGCGCAACGGCATCAGGCGGTCTTTAGCTTGACATGTCTTGGAAATAGGAGTCATACAGCGGCTGAGTTGTGGGCAGCTCTGGAGACTGAGTTTAAAAAATGGTTGTCTCCACTCAACCTGCAGCCTGGTAAGGCCGTGTGCGACAATGCTGCAAACCTGGGTGTGGCCCTTCGCCTGGGCAAGGTGACACACGTGCCTTGTATGGCTCACGTGTTGAACCTTGTTGTCCAGCAATTTTTAACACACTATCCCGGCCTAGATGGCCTTCTGAACAGGGCACGAAAACTGTCTGCTCACTTCCGCCGTTCAACCGCCACAGCTGAGCGACTTGCATCGCTCCAGAAGTCTTTCGGCCTGCCGGTTCATCGCCTGAAATGCGATGTGCCGACACGCTGGAATTCGACTCTCCACATGTTACAGCGACTGTGGCAGCACCGCCGAGCCCTGGTGCAATACGTCATGACGTATAGCCTGGGCCAACGAGATGCAGAGGTGGGGAAGATCACCCTGATGGAGTGGTCTCAGATCAAGGACCTATGCACCCTTCTGCACAGTTTCGACATGGCGACGAATATGTTTAGCGCTGACAATGCCATTATCAGCAGGACAATTCCAGTCATTTACATGCTGGAGCACACGCTAAACACTATTCGGAGTCAGGGGGTGAGACAACAGGAAGGGGAGGAACTACAGGAGGATTCATATGCGCAAGACACAACAACATCACCAAGGTCCAGACATTCATCATCACCATTGCGGCAGGCATGGGACCATGGGGGACAGGGATCAACAAGGGCGCATGGTAGCAGGCGAAATGTTGAGGAAGGTGCAAGAGAACATGAAGAAATGGAGGAAGAACTGTCCATGGACATG
This sequence comes from Anomaloglossus baeobatrachus, assembly GCF_048569485.1. Taxonomy (NCBI): domain Eukaryota; kingdom Metazoa; phylum Chordata; class Amphibia; order Anura; family Aromobatidae; genus Anomaloglossus; species Anomaloglossus baeobatrachus. Next base: position 217,456,265 of record NC_134353.1, read on the forward strand.
GAAGACTCAGCGACCGAGGGAGACCTTGGTCAAATTTCAGTTGAAAGAGGTTGGGGGGAGATGTCAGAGGAAGAAAGAACGGTTAGCACCTCTATGCCACAAACACAGCGTGGACTTGGTCCACATGGCTGCGCAAGACACATGAGCGCCTTCTTGCTGCACTACCTCCAAAATGACCCTCGTATTGTCAAAATTAGAAGTGATGATGACTACTGGATTGCCACACTATTAGATCCCCGGTACAAGTCCAAATTTTGTGACATAATTCCAGCCATAGAAAGGGACGCACGTATGCAGGAGTATCAGCAAAAGCTGTTACTCGATCTTAGCTCGGCTTTTCCACCAAACAACCGTGTAGGTGCAGGGAGTGAATCTCCCAGTTGTAACTTGACAAACATGGGACGGTCTCATCATCTTCAACAGTCTACCCGTACCAATAGCACCGTATCTGGTGCTGGTAACAGCAATTTTATGGAATCTTTTCATAATTTTTTTAGACTGTCCTTTGCAAGGCCACCAGAGACAACAAGTCTGACACATAGTCAACGGCTGGAGAGGATGATACAGGAGTATCTCCAAATGAACATTGATGCCATGACTTTGCAAATGGAGCCTTGCTCATTTTGAGCTTCAAATCTTAAAAAATGGCCAGAGCTCTCAACTTACGTCTTGGAGATTTTGTCGTGTCCAGCTGCCAGCGTTGTCTCTGAACGTGTCTTCAGTGCTGATGGGTGTGTGCTGACAGATAAGCGCACGCGTCTGTCCAGTGACAATGTGGACAGACTAACGTTCATGAAAATGAACAAGTCATGGATCCACAAGGAATTTACTACCCCTGTGTCATCCTGGGGAGAGTAAATGCTTGTGGATTTGGAATGTGCTTGATGCAAATCAAAACATCCTGTTTGCAACTAGGGCACAAGTACTGCCACTGATGGGGTGTCTGTGTGGCCCAATTTTTGGAAAAAAAGGAAACTCCGCTTGGAGTAACCCTTGCTTACATTGTTTTTAAAAAAGAACCAAGATGAACAGAGCTGGGATCAGGAAAGACTTTGCTACCTACCCCGGTGTCATCCTGGGGACGGTTAAGAATGGCGTATTTTTGAATGTGCTTGATGCAAATCTAGCTGTGAAGTGTACAACTGGGGCATAACTGCTGCCACTGAAGGGGTGGGTGTGTGTGGGGCCCAATTTTTGGAAAAAAAGGGAGACTCCGCTTGGAGTAACCCTTGCTTGCTGTGTTTTTTAAAAGGAGCCAATATGAACAAGTCATGGTTCAGCAAAGACTTTGCTACCTTACCCGGGGTCATCCTGGGGACGGTTAAGTATGGCGTATTTTTGAATGTGCTTGATGCAAATCAAAACATTCTGTTTGCAACTAGGGCACAAGTACTGCCACTGATGGGGTGTCTGTGGGGCCCAATTTTTGGAAAAAAGGAGACTCCGCTTGGAGTAACCCTTGCTTGCTGTGTTTTTTTAAAAGGAGCCAAGATGAAAAAGTCATGGTTCAGCAAAGACTTTGCTACCTAACCAGGGGTCATCCTGGGGACGGTTAAGTATGGCGTATTTTTGAATGTGCTTGATGCAAATCTAGCTGTGAAGTGTACAACTAGGGCACAAGTGCTGCCACTGAATGGGTGGGTGTGTGTGGGGCCCAATTTTTGGAAAAAAAGGGAGACTCCGCTTGGAGTAACCCTTGCTTACATTGTTTTTAAAAATGATCCAAGATGAACAGAGCTGGGATCAGGAAAGACTTTGCTACCTACCCCGGTGTCATCCTGGGGACGGTTAAGAATGGCGTATTTTTGAATGTGCTTGATGCAAATCTAGCTGTGAAGTGTACAACTGGGGCACAACTGCTGCCACTGAAGGGGTGGGTGTGTGTGGGGCCCAATTTTTGGAAAAAAAGGGAGACTCCGCTTTGAGTAACCCTTGCTTGCTGTGTTTTTTAAAAGGAGCCAAGATGAACAAGTCATGGTTCAGCAAAGACTTTGCTACCTAACCCGGGGTCATCCTGGGGACGGTTAAGTATAGCGTATTTTTTAATGTGCTTGATGCAAATCTAGCTGTGAAGTGTACAACTAGGGCACAAGTGCTGCCACTGAATGGGTGGGTGTGTGTGGGGCCCAATTTTTGGAAAAAAAGGGAGACTCCGCTTGGAGTAACCCTTGCTTTCATTGTTTTTAAAAATGATCCAAGATGAACAGAGCTGGGTCAGGAAAGACTTTGCTATCTACCCCGGTGTCATTCTTGGGACGGTTAATTATGGCGTATTTTTGAATGTTCTTGATGCAAATCCAGCTCTGAAGTGTACAACTGGGGCACAACTGCTGCCACTGAAGGGGTGGGTGTGTGTGGGGCCCAATTTTTGGAAAAAAAGGGAGACTCCGCTTGGAGTAACCCTTGCTTGCTGTGTTTTTTAAAAGGAGCCAAGATGAACAAGTCATGGTTCAGCAAAGACTTTGCTACCTAACCCGGGGTCATCCTGGGGACGGTTAAGAATGGCGTATTTTTGAATGTGCTTGATGCAAATCTAGCTGTAAAGTGTACAACTAGGGCACAAGTGCTGCCACTGAATGGGTGGGTGTGTGTGGGGCCCAATTTTTGGAAAAAAAGGGAGACTCCGCTTGGAGTAACCCTTGCTTGCTGTGTTTTTTAAAAGGAGCCAAGATGAACAAGTCATGGTTCAGCAAAGACTTTGCTACCTAACCCGGGGTCATCCTGGGGACGGTTAATGATGGCGTATTTTTGAATGTGCTTGATGCAAATCTAGCTGTGTAGTGTACAACTAGGGCACAAGTGCTGCCACTGAATGGGTGGGTGTGTGTGGGGCCCAATTTTTGGAAAAAAAGGGAGACTCCGCTTGGAGTAAACCTTGCTTTCTTTGTTTTTAAAAATGATCCAAGATGAACAGAGCTGGGATCAGGAAAGACTTTGCTACCTACCCCGGTGTCATCCTGGGGACGGTTAAGAATGGCGTATTTTTGAATGTGCTTGATGCAAATCTAGCTGTGAAGTGTACAACTGGGGCACAACTGCTGCCACTGAAGGGGTGGGTGTATGTGGGGCCCAATTTTTGGAAAAAAAGGGAGACTCCGCTTGGAGTAACCCTTGCTTGCTTTGTTTTTTAAAAGGAGCCAAAATGAACAAGTCATGGTTCAGCAAAGACTTTGCTACCTAACCCGGGTGTGACGGGGGTGTACAACAGAGCAAAGGATGGACGAGGCCGAGGGACGATCCAACAGGTTTATTAACAGGAATACAGGAACAGCACACGATAAGTCCACGTAAAACAGATTCGGGGGCCCTTCCCGACAATCCTCGGACCGGATAACAAAGCAATCGTCCTCACAGTAGTAAAAATAAAAAAGTTACGGCTCTCGGAAGAAGGGGAGCAAAAAACAAAAACGCAAAAATGGAAAGTGCCCCGGGGCTGAAGGGGTTAATTTCATTCTCTAACCAATTTTCCTCTTTTAACCATGTCTTCCATGAATTGCAAACCTATTGTTTCTAAAAGTCCTGAAGAGGGTTGGAGGGTAAAATATTTGAGTATATTGTGTAGAGGAGGGTAGAGAGGCAGGCCCAAAGTTTGTTCCAGAGCATATAGAACTTTAGTTACAATACTGTCCTGAGTAGAGTTGAGCGCGGTTCGCGGTTCGAGGTTCTCCAGTTCGCGGCTCGAGTGATTTTGGGGGCTGTTCTAGATCGAACTAGAACTCGAGCTTTTTGCTAAAGCTCGGTAGTTCTAGATACGTTCGAGAACGGTTCTAGCAGCAAAAAGACCAGCTAATTACTAGCTGGCTTTCCGCTGTAATAGTGTAAGTCACTCTGTGACTCACACTATTATGAAATTTCAGTGTATAGTGTGCGGGAACAGCGCATTCATATCACTGCTGTATGGATCATTTTTTTTTTTTTCCTTGTCTTCCTTCCCTAAGCGCGCGCGTGTAGTGGGGCGGGCCAGCATGTCAGCCAATCCCAGACACACACACAGCTAAGTGGACTTTTAGCCAGAGAAGCAATGGCATATGTGATAGGATGTCAATGTCACATGTCCCTGCATTATAAAAACGGACATTTTCCTCCAGCACGCCATTATCTGCCTTCTGCGTCCTTGGTGTCAGTCACCGCTGGCGCAGCTCCTATCTCCGATACTGCTGTGTACGCTCTATACACAGCGCTGTACAGAATAGGGATAGCACTTTCTATCAGTAATTTTAAGGGCTAATACCGGCAGGGTCAGAGCCATAGGTGACAGGTCCGTGAAAACAGAGTTTAACAGCTACACAAGATGACAGCGTCTGTGTAGCTAAGGTCAGGGATTTCCTCGCTGCATTTCCCCATTAGGAGGGATAGAAAGGCAGGCTTCCTTTCCTCTACCCAGAGACCCACAACCCTGCCACTGTACCCTCCTGCCCTTTGCACACTCCAACTCATTGTTACTAAGCCATTATACTAGCAAACACTGAGTGAACTTAGTGGCATCCTAAAAGTGGCTGTTGGACTTCTGTATTGTCCCACTAGTTCAAAGATATTTGCAGCATGTCTGCCTGCATTGCACACTCAAACTCATTGTTGCTAAGCCATTATACTAGCAAACACTGAGTGAACTTAGTGGCATCCTAAACGTGGCTGTTGGACTTCTGTATTGTCCCACTAGTGTAAAGATATTTGCAGCACGTCTGCCTGCATTGCACACTCAAACTCATTGTTACTAAGCCATTATACTAGCAAACACTGAGTGAACATAGTGGCATCCTATACGTGGCTGTTGGACTTCTGTATTGTCCCACTAGTGCAAAGATATTTGCAGCACGTCTGCCTGCATTGCACACTCAAACTCATTGTTACTAAGCCATTATACTAGCAAACACTGAGTGAACTTAGTGGCATCCTAAACGTGGCTGTTGGACTTCTGTATTGTCCTACTAGTGCAAAGATATTTGCAGCACGTCTGCCTGCATTGCACACTCAAACTCATTGTTACTAAGCCATTATACTAGCAAACACTGAGTGAACTTAGTGGCATCCTAAACGTGGCTGTTGGACGTCTGTATTGTCCCACTAGTGCAAAGATATTTGCAGCATGTCTGCCTGCATTGCACACTCAAACTCATTGTTACTAAGCCATTATACTAGCAAACACTGAGTGAACTTAGTGGCATCCTAAAAGTGGCTGTTGGACTTCTGTATTGTCCCACTAGTGCAAAGATATTTGCAGCACGTCTGCCTGCATTGCACACTCAAACTCATTGTTACTAAGCCATTATACTAGCAAACACTGAGTGAACTTAGTGGCATCCTAAAAATGGCTGTTGGACTTCTGTATTGTCCCACTAGTGCAAAGATATTTGCACCACGTCTGCCTGCATTGCACACTCAAACTCATTGTTACTTAGCCATTATACTAGCAAACTATGCTGCCAGTTTAAGGGCCGTAGTTGCATTGTCAGGGATAATTATTGTTGTTTATTCTGCTGTTAATAAAGCTAGACCACCGCTGAAATCTACACCACCTCTCAATTTTTACTACCACATTTTAAGTGCACAATCTTGTCGCTATCAAAATGAGTGGCAAAATGACAGATGCTGGTGGAAAGGGGAAGAGGCATGTTGGAAAAGGAAAAAAAGGGTTTGTCCGTAGGGAAGGTGGCAAAGCTCCATTAACATCTGCTGAAGATAGACCATCTTCCAGCAAAAGTAAGATGTCTACTACTTATCGTGGACAATCCGATGTGCTCCCTTTTTTACGGACATGAACAACTGGAACAAAGGTAGATGATGGCCAAAAAAGGAAAATGCTTGAATGGATCTCAAGTGGTCCAATAAGTGCCCTCTCCGCCACCTCAACTACCGCATCCAAAAAACACCAGTCCTCTGAGTTGTCATCCCAATCAAACTTGCTTTCTCCCAGCTCTGAAGTCTCCATCAGCCCTGCACAGTATGGTGGAACTGAGATGGCTGAGTCTGCAGAGCTGTTCAGTCACACTAAAGCCTGGGAATCAGAGGTCTGCTCCCAAGCTACAGCGAGTACAGACCAGGAAATGGTCTGCAGTGATGCCAAGAACCTTTGTGACTCTGATTCAGGCCGTGAGGACCAAGTTTCTGAGCATAATGTTGACCCTTTTTCACAAACTGTAACACCTGTTGTTATAGACAATGAGGAACATACTGATGATGATGAGACGCAGATACCAGATTGGGATGACAACTTAAATATTCGGTCAGGGCAAGAAGAGGCTCGGTCTGAGGGTGAGGGGAGTGCAAACACAACAATTGATGAGGAAGTTCTAGATCCCACCTACTGTCAACCCACAGTCAGGCCCTCGAGGAGGTCAACAGAGACGGTGGAGGAGGATGCAACTGACGACGAAGTTACCTTGCGCCTTCCTGGACAGAGTAGGAGTACTGGTAGCACGTCTACACAACTGCATCCTCAGCCACCACTGTGCCTCTGAGCACTAGTCGGGGTGGATCAGCAGGTCGCATGCCCTCTAAGCCTTGCCTAGCCTGGTCCTTTTTTGACATAGCAAAAGATCGCCCAAATTATGTGATCTGTAAAATTTGTCGTGATTCTGTTAGTAGAGGGCAAAACCTCAGCAGTTTGACAACTTCTTCCATGAATTGTCACATGAATAAATATCATATGTCCCAGTGGGAAGCTCACCGTGCTGCAATGCGGCCTAGCGGAGCGAACCATCCACCGCCTGCCCCTTCTAGTGCATCCGCGCGCTCTTCATCTTCTAGGACTGTGGGGACAGCTGTCACACCTGGTTTTCCACGCACAAATTCCACCACTGTAACCGCAACAGGCAGTTTGCTTGGTAGGTCGTCAGTTGGTTTGGAAGAGGAAACAAGTACGTGTGTACAGCTCTCTCAGACATCGATAGCACCAACGTTGGATGAAGGCGACATCATGTCTACTCCTGCACGTTCCTCACAAAGCTGCATTTTTCCAGGCACACCCTACTCAACACCGTCTACACACAGCAGCGAGATCTCTGTCCCTCAGATGTGGACAAATAAAAGGTCATTTCCTGCGACCCATGACAAAGCTAAGAGGTTGACTTTATCCCTCTGTAAGCTCTTGGCTACCGAAATGCTGCCTTTCCGCCTGGTGGACACACAGGATTTTAGAGACCTTATGTCTGTCGCTGTGCCTCAGTACCAGATGCCCACTCGCCACTACTTCTCTAAGAAAGGTGTGCCCGCGCTACACCAGCATGTCGCACACAACATCACCGCTTCCTTGAGAAACTCTGTGTGTCAACGGGTGCATTTCACCACCGATACTTGGACCAGTAAGCATGGATAGGGACGTTACATGTCGCTGACTGGGCACTGGGTAACTATGGTGATAGATGGTGAAGGGTCTGCTGCACAAGTCTTGCCATCCCCACGACTTGTGTGTCAATCCTCTGTCTGTCCAAGTTCAGCCACTGCTTCTGCCTCCTCCACCTCATCTGGGTCCTCCACCTCCGCCCCAAGCCTGCCTGGTCAGGCCACCCACGTTTGCACTGCGCAGAAGGAATCACGCACCCCTCATTACTATGCTGGCAGCAGAGCGCAACGGCATCAGGCGGTCTTTAGCTTGACATGTCTTGGAAATAGGAGTCATACAGCGGCTGAGTTGTGGGCAGCTCTGGAGACTGAGTTTAAAAAATGGTTGTCTCCACTCAACATGCAGCCTGGTAAGGCCGTGTGCGACAATGCTGCAAACCTGGGTGTGGCCCTTCGCCTGGGCAAGGTGACACACGTGCCTTGTATGGCTCACGTGTTGAACCTTGTTGTCCAGCAATTTTTAACACACTATCCCGGCCTAGATGGCCTTCTGAACAGGGCACGAAAACTGTCTGCTCACTTCCGCCGTTCAACCGCCACAGCTGAGCGACTTGCATCGCTCCAGAAGTCTTTCGGCCTGCCGGTTCATCGCCTGAAATGCGATGTGCCACCACGCTGGAATTCGACTCTCCACATGTTACAGCGACTGTGGCAGCACCGCCGAGCCCTGGTGCAATACGTCATGACGTATAGCCTGGGCCAACGAGATGCAGAGGTGGGGAAGATCACCCTGATGGAGTGGTCTCAGATCAAGGACCTATGCACCCTTCTGCACAGTTTCGACATGGCGACGAATATGTTTAGCGCTGACAATGCCATTATCAGCAGGACAATTCCAGTCATTTACATGCTGGAGCACACGCTAAACACTATTCGGAGTCAGGGGGTGAGACAACAGGAAGGGGAGGAACTACAGGAGGATTCATATGCGCAAGACACAACAACATCACCAAGGTCCAGACGTTCATCATCACCATTGCGGCAGGCATGGGACCATGGGGGACAGGGATCAACAAGGGCGCATGGTAGCAGGCGAAATGTTGAGGAAGGTGCAAGAGAACATGAAGAAATGGAGGAAGAACTGTCCATGGACATGGAAGACTCAGCGACCGAGGGAGACCTTGGTCAAATTTCAGTTGAAAGAGGTTGGGGGGAGATGTCAGAGGAAGAAAGAACGGTTAGCACCTCTATGCCACAAACACAGCGTGGACTTGGTCCACATGGCTGCGCAAGACACATGAGCGCCTTCTTGCTGCACTACCTCCAAAATGACCCTCGTATTGTCAAAATTAGAAGTGATGATGACTACTGGATTGCCACACTATTAGATCCCCGGTACAAGTCCAAATTTTGTGACATAATTCCAGCCATAGAAAGGGACGCACGTATGCAGGAGTATCAGCAAAAGCTGTTACTCGATCTTAGCTCGGCTTTTCCACCAAACAACCGTGTAGGTGCAGGGAGTGAATCTCCCAGTTGTAACTTGACAAACATGGGACGGTCTCGTCATCTTCAACAGTCTACCCGTACCAATAGCACCGTATCTGGTGCTGGTAACAGCAATTTTATGGAATCTTTTCATAATTTTTTTAGACTGTCCTTTGCAAGGCCACCAGAGACAACAAGTCTGACACATAGTCAACGGCTGGAGAGGATGATACAGGAGTATCTCCAAATGAACATTGATGCCATGACTTTGCAAATGGAGCCTTGCTCATTTTGAGCTTCAAATCTTAAAAAATGGCCAGAGCTCTCAACTTACGTCTTGGAGATTTTGTCGTGTCCAGCTGCCAGCGTTGTCTCTGAACGTGTCTTCAGTGCTGATGGGTGTGTGCTGACAGATAAGCGCACGCGTCTGTCCAGTGACAATGTGGACAGACTAACGTTCATGAAAATGAACAAGTCATGGATCCACAAGGAATTTACTACCCCTGTGTCATCCTGGGGAGAGTAAATGCTTGTGGATTTGGAATGTGCTTGATGCAAATCAAAACATCCTGTTTGCAACTAGGGCACAAGTACTGCCACTGATGGGGTGTCTGTGTGGCCCAATTTTTGGAAAAAAAGGAAACTCCGCTTGGAGTAACCCTTGCTTACATTGTTTTTAAAAAAGAACCAAGATGAACAGAGCTGGGATCAGGAAAGACTTTGCTACCTACCCCGGTGTCATCCTGGGGACGGTTAAGAATGGCGTATTTTTGAATGTGCTTGATGCAAATCTAGCTGTGAAGTGTACAACTGGGGCATAACTGCTGCCACTGAAGGGGTGGGTGTGTGTGGGGCCCAATTTTTGGAAAAAAAGGGAGACTCCGCTTGGAGTAACCCTTGCTTGCTGTGTTTTTTAAAAGGAGCCAAGATGAACAAGTCATGGTTCAGCAAAGACTTTGCTACCTAACCCGGGGTCATCCTGGGGACGGTTAAGAATGGCGTATTTTTGAATGTGCTTGATGCAAATCTAGCTGTAAAGTGTACAACTAGGGCACAAGTGCTGCCACTGAATGGGTGGGTGTGTGTGGGGCCCAATTTTTGGAAAAAAAGGGAGACTCCGCTTGGAGTAACCCTTGCTTGCTGTGTTTTTTAAAAGGAGCCAAGATGAACAAGTCATGGTTCAGCAAAGACTTTGCTACCTAACCCGGGGTCATCCTGGGGACGGTTAATGATGGCGTATTTTTGAATGTGCTTGATGCAAATCTAGCTGTGTAGTGTACAACTAGGGCACAAGTGCTGCCACTGAATGGGTGGGTGTGTGTGGGGCCCAATTTTTGGAAAAAAAAGGGAGACTCCGCTTGGAGTAAACCTTGCTTTCTTTGTTTTTAAAAATGATCCAAGATGAACAGAGCTGGGATCAGGAAAGACTTTGCTACCTACCCCGGTGTCATCCTGGGGACGGTTAAGAATGGCGTATTTTTGAATGTGCTTGATGCAAATCTAGCTGTGAAGTGTACAACTGGGGCACAACTGCTGCCACTGAAGGGGTGGGTGTATGTGGGGCCCAATTTTTGGAAAAAAAGGGAGACTCCGCTTGGAGTAACCCTTGCTTGCTTTGTTTTTTAAAAGGAGCCAAAATGAACAAGTCATGGTTCAGCAAAGACTTTGCTACCTAACCCGGGTGTGACGGGGGTGTACAACAGAGCAAAGGATGGACGAGGCCGAGGGACGATCCAACAGGTTTATTAACAGGAATACAGGAACAGCACACGATAAGTCCACGTAAAACAGATTCGGGGGCCCTTCCCGACAATCCTCGGACCGGATAACAAAGCAATCGTCCTCACAGTAGTCCAAAGAGTTCCACACAATCCCACGGGCCGCCACACAGGCCTAGCTCCGTCCATGTCCACAGCCACCCAGGCTGGGAGCTCCTTCTTCTTCCAAGTTTCAGCTCACTCTGAAGTTACAAAAAGGGAAATGCATTGTCTGTGCTCCTTGACCAGCCCACCATGTTCAGGGGGTAGGGGTCACACATCCTATCATCAATGGTTTGGTCCATCACAGCGCTCCGATATGTCTGCCAGCCACAGTAGATGAAGGGATCCCCTGCTGTGCAGAACAATGACTATTCCTTCACTGGCCAATGCAATTACAGACTAGATACACAACTCTGGATAGAAGACAACAGGCTATTTACATAATCACATTAGATGCCAAGACTGCAATTGTATGAGAGAGACACATTGAGACCAGTAGCTCCCCCAAGGAAATACATGAATTACAACTAATACAACCAGGGAAAAGTTAGATGACATATTATCCAAAATAAATGACAGGGAAATATACATATCATGACATAGTATCACAGCATATACAGTGAGAGGGTAAATTACATCTTCACACCGGGGTCATCCTGGGGACAGTTAAGTATGGCGTATTTTTGAATGTGCTTGATGCAAATCTAGCTGTGAAGTGTACAACTGGGGCATAACTGCTGCCACTGAATGGGTGGGTGTGTGTGGGGCCCAATTTTTGGAAAAAAAGGGAGACTGTGCTTGGAGTAACCCTTGCTTGCTGTGTTTTTTAAAAGGAGCCAAGATGAACAAGTCATGGTTCAGCAAAGACTTTGCTACCTAACCCGGGGTCATCCTGGGGACGGTTAAGGATGGCGTATTTTTTAATGTGCTTGATGCAAATCTAGCTGTGAAGTGTACAACTAGGGCACAAGTGCTGCCACTGAATGGGTGGGTGTGTGTGGGGCCCAATTTTTGGAAAAAAAGGGAGACTCCGCTTGGAGTAACCCTTGCTTACTTTGTTTTTAAAAATGATCCAAGATGTACAGAGCTGGTATCAGGAAAGGCTTTGCTACCTACCCCGGACTCATCCTGGGGACGGTTAAGAATGGCGTATTTTTGAATGTGCTTGATGCAAATCTAGCTGTGAAGTGTACAACTGGGGCACAACTGCTGCCACTGAAGGGGTGGGTGTGTGTGGGGCCCAATTTTTGGAAAAAAAGGGAGACTCCGCTTTTTTAAAAGGAGCCAAGATGAACAAGTCATGGTTTAGCAAAGACTTTGCTACCTAACCCGGGGTCATCCTGGGGACGGTTAAGTATGGCGTATTTTTGAATGTGCTTGATGCAAATTAAACATCCTGTTTGCAACTAGGGCACAAGTACTGCCACTGATGGGGTGTCTGTGTGGCCCAATTTTTGGAAAAAAGGGAGACTCCGCTTGGAGTAACCCTTGCTTGCTGTGTTTTGTAAAAGGAGCCAAGATAAACAAGTCATGGTTCAGCAAAGACTTTGCTACCTAACCCGGGGTCATCCTGGGGACGGTTAAGTATGGCGTATTTTTGAATGTGCTTGATGCAAATCTAGCTGTGAAGTGTACAACTAGGGCACAAGTGCTGCCACTGAATGGGTGGGTGTGTGTGGGGCCCAATTTTTGGAAAAAAAGGGAGACTCCGCTTGGAGTAACCCTTGCTTGCTGTGTTTTTTAAAAGGAGCCAAGATGAACAAGTCATGGTTCAGCAAAGACTTTGCTACCTAACCCGGGGTCATCCTGGGGACGGTTAAGTATGGCGTATTTTTGAATGTGCTTGATGCAAATCAAAACATCCTGTTTGCAACTAGGGCACAAGTACTGCCACTGATGGGGTGTCTGTGTGGCCCAATTTTTGGAAAAAAGAGAGACTCCGCTTGGAGTAACCCTTGCTTGCTGTGTTTTTTAAAAGGCGCCAAGATGAACAAGTCATGGTTCAGCAAAGACTTTGCTACCTAACCCGGGGTCATCCTGGGGACGGTTAAGAATGGCGTATTTTTGAATGTGCTTGATGCAAATCTAGCTGTGATGTGTACAACTGGGGCACAACTGCTGCCATTGAAGGGGTGGGTGTGTGTGGGGCCCAATTTTTGGAAAAAAAAGGAGACTCCGCTTGGAGTAACTCTTGCTTACATTGTTTTTAAAAATGATCCAAGATGAACAGAGCTGGGATCAGGAAAGACTTTTCTACTTACCCCGGTGTCATCCTGGGGACGGTTAAGAATGGCGTATTTTTGAATGTGCTTGATGCAAATCTAGCTGTGAAGTTTACAACTGGGGCACAAGTGCTGCCACTGAAGGGGTAGGTGTGTGTGTGGCCCAATTTGTGGAAAAAAGGGAGAACTCCGCTTGGAGTCACCTTGTGGTGTTTTACATGATTTTAGAAGGGCGTGCCATGCCTATATCTGTGTCTCCTCCTCTATTTTCCTTGCCCAGCTCTTTTGTTTTCGCATGAGTATATGTCCTTGTCACTTTCCCATGTGTTTGTGTTGTGCTGTGAGTTGTTTGTCACCTTTTGGACACCTTTGAGGGTGTTTCTAGGTGTTTTTATGTGTTTGTGATTGCCTGCCATTGTTTCCTATGCGGTTCGTGTTCGGTTCGTCGAACGTTTGAACTGAACTCGATGTTCAAACGGCTCGACTTCGGTTCGTCGAACTGAGACCCATGTTCGACGAACCGAAGTCGAGCCGAACAACGACCGGTTCGCTCATCTCTAGTCCTAAGCAACCCCAATCTGACATTGCACATTGTATAATTAATGTTGTTTTTTTACATTTGCGAACACTTAACATTGTACATTTTCCACTCATTTACAGTGCACTACATATTTATTATTTCAGAAGTACATTTCTTTAGTATACCTACATAAAAATGTAGACAGACCCAAATTGTTTAATATTCTGTGTGGTCATAGACAAACCCTCCAGAGTGTCTGGTTCTTTCAGAGTCACAGTGTTGTAAATGGACTTCATAATGAAAAGGTCTGTCTTAGGAATGATGTCATATAGGATCTGTGAATGTGGGGTAATGTATTGTGTCTGTAAAATGTAAGGTTAATCTTGACAACCCATATATCCATTTCGAAAGATAAATTGCTACATTATGTATGTCAGTCGGAAATTTATCATAATAAAAGCTTTGTATTTTGACAACATTGACTGTAGCATTCATTGCAGCACACTTTTTCCAGCACACTTTTTTTTTTGTCGGTTAATCTATTCTATTTGTTATCATCTTCGTACACCAAGGCACTTTTTTTCTGCATAGTATCTTAAACTTAAAATTATGACATTATTTCCGATTTTGAAACTTACATTTGTAATTTTATGCTTATAACATACAGATTTGTAGGTTAAAACCAGACATGCATTATTTTTTTAATTCTCCTAGTGGATTTACATTTAGTATATTTATATGCTGTGAATTTGCCCAATGCAAATCAACAATAAAATACACATGTGCTACATGTAGATTTTGATAGGAATGTGCCACAGAAATGCTGTGGGCCATCTATATATACATGTGCACTCCTTACCATGCAAATGATAAAGTCCACAGCAAGTCCACATTTGATGCAAACAAATCACAGCCTGTATAAATCCTACCTAAAAGGTTAATGGTTTTCACTAGACACTTACCGATGAAGTAAATTGTCTACAATTGTTAAGGTTTATTTATTTTTTACTAATACTAATACTAATTGTGGCTAAGATGTCCCAGATATGTTGGGCAAGAGCACTCAAGTATAAATTATGTTTTTATATCAATATACTTGCGTGAGCATGAGTATATTATAGTGTGTGCCGAAAAAAAAATAAAGCATACAAGTGTTTGTAGAACATATACACTGGTGATCAAAATTAGAGAACAACACACAATTTCCTAAATGTTAAGGTCATTGTGTAGTCCTATGTGATTATATCCTAACATGAGTAAAATCGTAGTATTTTAAGCTTATTTCATAAATCGAATTTATTGTAAACCACATAATAAAAATGTAAATCAGATAAATGGAAAAAGAACACTGATCAAAATTAGAGAATACTTTCAGATACCTGCAAGTTATTGGTGTTAATCTGGCACCTGGTGCTAATTTCCTTAATTATCTTACAAATAGTGATGAGCAAACCCCCCGATGTTCGCGTTCAGGATCCTCGCCTGAAAATTTTTTAAATATCGAGTTCGGGTTCTGAGATAACGTGAACTTGCGTCCGAACACCAAACTTGGACTTTACAGTTATGGGATGGGGCGGGGTTGTAAAATAAAGAATATAGTTAATAATAAACATTGGCATTATACTTACCGCTCCTGCAACGCGTCCTGCAGACTCTGTCTCCCGGCCACTTCTGTTTCCGTGTCCGATCATTGCTGTGCCCCTGGGTTACAGGACCTTCCATGACATCATAGCCTCGTGACCAGTCTGGTGTGAATGTTGTACAGACATTGGGTTACAGACTAGTCACATGGCTATGATGTCATGGAAGGGCCTTTAAGTCAGATGTAGCAGAGCTGAAGATGCTGGCCCGCCTTTGTACTACGTTGGAGGTTTTTTTTGAGTAATAAAGATGGAGTCCTAAATGTCTTCTGTTTTATTACTAATAAAATATTAATATTTTTTCTCTGTGTTGTTGTTTTATTTTACTGTTAAAACAACAGACAATCACAGACGCTGTCACAGAGAGGGCGCTGTGATTGGATGCTGGAGTAACCTGAAACCAGTCAAAACATTCTAGATTCTAGAAGATTCCAGGTTACTCCAACAACCAATCACAGACACCTATGCTGCGTGACAGTGTCTGTGATTGGCCATTAGGTCCTTCACACATAACAGTGTAAATATAAATAGTTAAAAAAAATTACGTAGCGCTTTGCAATATTTTTCATTCTCAGCGCAGATAAAGCGGACAGCTATGGGCTGTCACCCCCATCTGCTTGGCTTTACCTTGGCTAGCAATCAAAATACAGGGAAGCCCATTATTTTTTTTTAATTATTTAAAAAAATAATTAAAAAAAATGCGTAAGCTCCCGCCGTATTTTGATCACCAGTCAGGTAAAGCCAGGCAGCTGGAGGCTGGGAATCTCAGCATGGTAAGGCCCAAGCATTCTGGGCTCCCCACTAGAGATGAGCGAACCGGTCCCGGTTCGGCTCGAGGTCGGTTCGTCGAACGGAGGTCCCGTTCGAGTTCGGCTCGTCGAACGTTCGACGAACCGAACTCGAACTGCATAGGAAACAATGGCAGGCAATCACAAACACATAAAAACACCGAGAAAACACCCTCAAAGGTGTCCAAAAGGTGACAAACAACTCAAACACATGGGAAAGTGACAAGGACATATACTCATGCGAAAACAAAACAGCTGGACAAGGAAAAAGAGGAGGACACACAGATATAGGCATGGCACGCCCTTCTAAAATCATGTAAAACAACGCAAGGTGACTCCAAGCGGAGTCTCCCTTTTTTTCCAAAAATTGGGCCCCACACACACCCACCCATTCAGTGGCAGCACTTGTGCCCTATTTGTACACTTCACAGCTAGATTTGCATCAAGCACATTCAAAAATGCGCCATACTTAACCGTCCCCAGGATGACCCCGGGTTAGGTAGCAAAGTCTTTGCTGAACCATGACTTGTTCATCTTGGCTCCTTTTAAAAAACACAGCAAGCAAGGGTTACTCCAAGCGGAGTCTCCCTTTTTTCCAAAAATTGGGCCCCACACAAACCCACCCATTCAGTGGCAGCACTTGTGCCCTAGTTGTACACTTCACAGCTAGATTTGCATCAAGCACATTCAAAAATACGCCATACTTAACCGTCCCCAGGATGACACCAGGGTAGGTAGCAAAGTCTTTCCTGACCGCAGCTCTGTTCATCTTGGCTTCTTTTAAAAACACAGCAAGCAAGGGTTACTCCAAGCGGAGTCTCCCTTTTTTTCCAAAAATTGGGCCCCACACACACCCACCCATTCAGTGGCAGCACTTGTGCCCTAGTTGTGCACTTCACAGCTAGATTTGCATCAAGCACATTCAAAAATACGCCATACTTAACCGTCCCCAGGATGACTCCGGGGTAGGTAGCAAAGTCTTTGCTGAACCATGACTTGTTCATCTTGGCTCCTTTTAAAAACAATGTAAGCAAGGGTTACTCCAAGCGGAGTCTCCCTTTTTTTTCCAAAAATTGTGCCCCACACACACCCACCCATTCAGTGGCAGCACTTGTGCCCTAGTTGTGCACTTCACAGCTAGATTTGCATCAAGCACATTCAAAAATACGCTCTTCTTAACCGTCCCCAGGATGACACCAGGGTAGGTAGCAAAGTCTTTCCTGACCGCAGCTCTGTTCATCTTGGCTTCTTTTAAAAACACAGCAAGCAAGGGTTACTCCAAGCGGAGTCTCCCTTTTTTTCCAAAAATTGGGCCCCACACACACCCACCCATTCAGTGGCAGCACTTGTGCCCTAGTTGTGCACTTCCCAGCTAGATTTGCATCAAGCACATTCAAAAATACGCTCTTCTTAACCGTCCCCAGGATGACACCAGGGTAGGTAGCAAAGTCTTTCCTGACCGCAGCTCTGTTCATCTTGGCTTCTTTTAAAAACACAGCAAGCAAGGGTTACTCCAAGCGGAGTCTCCCTTTTTTTTCCAAAAATTGGGCCACACACACACCCACCCATTCAGTGGCAGCACTTGTGCCCTAGTTGTGCACTTCACAGCTAGATTTGCATCAAGCACATTCAAAAATACGCCATACTTAACCGTCCCCAGGATGACTCCGGGGTAGGTAGCAAAGTCTTTGCTGAACCATGACTTGTTCATCTTGGCTCCTTTTAAAAACAATGTAAGCAAGGGTTACTCCAAGCGGAGTCTCCCTTTTTTCCAAAAATTGTGCCCCACACACACCCACCCATTCAGTGGCAGCACTTGTGCCCTAGTTGTGCACTTCACAGCTAGATTTGCATCAAGCACATTCCAAATCCACAAGCATTTACTCTCCCCAGGATGACACAGGGGTAAATTTGACCAAGGTCTCCCTCATCTGCTGAGTCTTCCATGTCCATGGACAGTTCGTCCTCCATTTCTTCATGTTCTCCTGCACCTTCCTCAACATTTCGCCTGCTACTATGCGCCCTTGTTGATCCCTGTCCCCCATGGTCCCATGCCTGCTGCGTTGGTGATGATGAACGTCTGGACCTTGGTGATGTTGTTGTCCCTTGCACATATGAATCCTCCTGTAGTTCCTCCCCTTCCTGTTGTCCCACCCCCTGACTCCGAATAGTGTTTAGCGTGTGCTCCAGCATGTAAATGACTGGAATCGTCATGCTGATAATGGCATTGTCAGCACTAAACATATTCGTCGCCATGTCGAAACTGTGCAGAAGGGTGCATAGGTCCTTGATCTGAGACCACTCCATCAGGGTGATCTGCCCCACCTCTGCATCTCGTTGGCCCAGGCTATACGTCATGACGTATTGCACCAGGGCTCTGCGGTGCTGCCACAGTCGCTGTAACATGTGGGGAGTTGAATTCCAGCGTGTCGCCACATCGCATTTCAGGCGATGAACCGGCAGGCCGAAAGACTTCTGGAGCGATGCAAGTCGCTCAGCTGCGGCGCTTGAACGGCGGAAGTGAGCAGACAGTTTTCGTGCCCTGTTCAGAAGGCCATCTAGGCCGGGATAGTGTGTTAAAAATTGCTGGACGACAAGGTTCAACACGTGAGCCATACAAGGTACGTGTGTCACCTTGCCCAGGCGAAGGGCCGCACCCAGGTTTGCAGCATTGTCGCACACGGCCTTACCAGGCTGCAGGTTGAGTGGAGACAATCATTTATTAAACTCGGACCGCAGAGCTGACCACAACTCCTCAGCTGTGTGACTCTTATTCCCAAGACATGTCAAGCTAAAGACCGCCTGATGCCGTTGCGCTCTGCTGCCAGCATAGTAATGAGGGGTGCGTGATTCCTTCTGCGCAGTGAGAACGCTGGTGGCCTGACCAGGCAGGCTTGGGGCGGAGGTGGAGGACCCAGATGAGTTGGAGGATGCAGAAGCAGTGGCGGAACTTGGACAGACAGAGGATTGACACACAAGTCGTGGGGACGGCAAGACTTGTGCAGCAGACCCTTCACCATCTATCACCATAGTTACCCAGTGCCCAGTCAGCGACATGTAACGTCCCTGTCCATGCTTACTGGTCCAAGTATCGGTGGTGAAATGCACCCGTTGACACACAGAGTTTCTCAAGGAAGCAGTGATGTTGTGTGCGACATGCTGGTGTAGCGCGGGCACACCTTTCTTAGAGAAGTAGTGGCGACTAGGCATCTGGTACTGGGGCACAGCGACAGACATAAGGTCTCTAAAATCCTGTGTGTCCACTAGGCGGAAAGGCAGCATTTCGGTAGCCAAGAGCTTACAGAGGGATAGAGTCAACCTCTTAGCTTTGTCATGGGTCGCAGGAAGTGGCCTTTTATTTGACCACATCTGAGGGACAGAGATCTGGCTGCTGTGTGTAGACGGTGTTGAGTAGGGTGTCCCTGGAAAAATGCAGGTTTATGAGGAAAGTGCAGGCGGAGACATGATGTTGCCTTCATCCAACGTTGGTGCTATCGATGTCTGAGAGAGCTGTACACACTCAATTGTTTCCCCTTCCAAACCAACTGACGACCTACCAAGCAAACTGCCTGTTGCGGTTACAGTGGTGGAAGTTGTGCGTGGAAAAACAGGTGTGACAGCTGTCCCCACAGTCCTAGAAGATGAAGAGCGCGCGGATGCACTGGAAGGGGCAGGCGGTGGATGGTTCGCTCCGCTAGGCCGCATTGCAGCACAGTGAGCTTCCCACCGGGACCTATGATGTTTATTCATGTGACGATTCATGGAAGAAGTTGTCAAATTGCTGAGGTTTTGACCTCTACTAAGAGAATCATGACAAAGTTTACAGATCACATAATTTGGGCGATCTTTTTCTATGTCAAAAAAGGACCAGGCTAGGCAAGGCTTAGAGGCCATGCGACCTGTTGATCCACCCCGAATAATGCTCATAGGCAGACTGGTGGCTGAGGATGCAGTTGTAGACATGCTACCAGTGCTCCGACTCTGTCCAGGAAGGCGCAAGGTAACTTCGTCGTCGGTTGCATCCTCCTCCACCGCCTCTGTTGACCTCCTCGAGTGCCTGACTGGGGGTTGACAGTAGGTGGGATCTAGAACTTCATCATCAATTGTTGTGTTTGCACTCCCCTCCCCCTCAGACCGAGCCTCTTCTTGCCCTGACCGAATATTTAAGTTGTCATCCCAATCGGGTATCTGCGTCTCATCTTCATCAGTATGTTCCTCATTGTCTATAACCACAGGTGTTACAGTTTGTGACAAAGGGTCAACATTATGCTCAGAAACCTGGTCCTCACGGCCTGAATCAGAGTCACAAAGGTTCTGGGCATCACTGCAGACCATTTCCTGTTCTGTACTCACTGTAGCTTGGGAGCAGACCTCTGATTCCCAGGCTATAGTGTGACTGAACAGCTCTGCAGACTCAGCCATCTCAGTTCCACCATACTTGGCAGGGCTGATGGAGACTTCAGAGCTGGGAGAAAGCAAGTTTGATTGGGATGACAACTCAGAGGACTGGTGTTTTTTGGATGCGGTACTTGAAGTGGCTGAGAGGGCACTTGTTGGACCACTTGAGATCCATTCAAGCATTTTTCTTTTTTGGCCATCATCTACCTTTGTTCCTGTTGTTCGTGTCCGTAAAAAAGGGAGCACATCGGATTGTCCACGGTAAGTAGTAGACATCTTACTTTTGCTGGTAGATGGTCTATCTTCAGCAGATGATAATGGAGCTTTGCCACCTTCCCCACGGACAAACCCTTTTTTTCCTTTTCCACCACGCCTCTTTCCTTTTCCACCAGCATCTGTCATTTTGCCACTCATGTTGATTGCGACAAGATTGTGCACTGAAAATGTGGTAGTAAAAATTGAGAGGCGGTGTAGATTGCAGCGGTGGTCTAGCTTTATTAACAGCAGAATAATAAAGAATAATTATCCCTAACAATGCAACTACGGCCCTTAAACTGGCAGCAGTGTTTGCTAGTATAATGGCTTAGTTATAATGAGTTGGAGTGTGCAATGCAGGCAGAGGTGCTGCAAATGTCTTTGCACTAGTGGGACTATAGCAAAGTCCAATAGCCACGTTTAGGATGCCACTAGGTACACTGAGTGTTTGCTAGTATAATGGCTTAGTTATAATGAGTTGGAGTGTGCAATGCAGGTAGAGGTGCTGCAAATGTCTTTGCACTAGTGTGACTAGACAACAGTCCAATAGCCACGTTTAGGATGCCACTAGGTACACTGAGTGTTTGCTAGTATAATGGCTTAGTTATAATGAGTTGGAGTGTGCAATGCAGGTAGAGGTGCTGCAAATGTCTTTGCACTAGTGTGACTAGACAACATTCCAATAGCCACGTTTAGGATGCCACTAGGTACACTGAGTGTTTGCTAGTATAATGGCTTAGTTATAATGAGTTGGAGTGTGCAATGCAGGCAGAGGTGCTGCAAATGTCTTTGCACTAGTGGGACTATAGCAAAGTCCAATAGCCACGTTTAGGATGCCACTAGGTACACTGAGTGTTTGCTAGTATAATGGCTTAGTTATAATGAGTTGGAGTGTGCAATGCAGGTAGAGGTGCTGCAAATGTCTTTGCACTAGTGGGACTATAGCAAAGTCCAATAGCCACGTTTAGGATGCCACTAGGTACACTGAGTGTTTGCTAGTATAATGGCTTAGTTATAATGAGTTGGAGTGTGCAATGCAGGCAGAGGTTCTGCAAATGTCTTTGCACTAGTGGGACTATATCAAAGTCCAATAGCCACGTTTAGGATGCCACTAGGTACACTGAGTGTTTACCAGTATAATGGCTTAGTTATAATGAGTTGGAGTGTGCAATGCAGGCAGAGGTGCTGCAAATGTCTTTGCACTAGTGTGACTAGACAACAGTCCAATAGCCACGTTTAGGATGCCACTAGGTACACTGAGTGTTTGCTAGTATAATGGCTTAGTTATAATGAGTTGGAGTGTACAATGCAGGCAGAGGTGCTGCAAATGTCTTTGCACTAGTGGGACTATAGCAAAGTCCAATAGCCACGTTTAGGATGCCACTAGGTACACTGAGTGTTTGCTAGTATAATGGCTTAGTTATAATGAGTTGGAGTGTGCAATGCAGGCAGAGGTGCTGCAAATGTCTTTGCACTAGTGGGACTATAGCAAAGTCCAATAGCCACGTTTAGGATGCCACTAGGTACACTGAGTGTTTGCTAGTATAATGGCTTAGTTATAATGAGTTGGAGTGTGCAATGCAGGCAGAGGTGCTGCAAATGTCTTTGCACTAGTGGGACTATAGCAAAGTCCAATAGCCACGTTTAGGATGCCACTAGGTACACTGAGTGTTTGCTAGTATAATGGCTTCGTTATAATGAGTTGGAGTGTGCAATGCAGGCAGAGGTGCTGCAAATGTCTTTGCACTAGTGGGACTATAGCAAAGGCCAATAGCCACGTTTAGGATGCCACTAGGTACACTGAGTGTTTGCTAGTATAATGGCTTAGTTATAATGAGTTGGAGTGTGCAATGCAGGTAGAGGTGCTGCAAATGTCTTTGCACTAGTGTGACTAGACAACAGTCCAATAGCCACGTTTAGGATGCCACTAGGTACACTGAGTGTTTGCTAGTATAATGGCTTAGTTATAATGAGTTGGAGTGTGCAATGCAGGCAGAGGTGCTGCAAATGTCTTTGCACTAGTGGGACTATAGCAAAGTCCAATATCCACGTTTAGGATGCCACTAGGTACACTGAGTGTTTGCTAGTATAATGGCTTAGTTATAATGAGTTGGAGTGTGCAATGCAGGTAGAGGTGCTGCAAATGTCTTTGCACTAGTGGGACTATAGCAAAGTCCAATAGCCACGTTTAGGATGCCACTAGGTACACTGAGTGTTTGCTAGTATAATGGCTTAGTTATAATGAGTTGGAGTGTGCAATGCAGGTAGAGGTGCTGCAAATGTCTTTGCACTAGTGGGACTATAGCAAAGTCCAATAGCCACGTTTAGGATGCCACTAGGTACACTGAGTGTTTGCTAGTATAATGGCTTAGTTATAATGAGTTGGAGTGTGCAGAGGACAGGAGGGTACAGTGCCAGGATTGTGGGTCTGGGTAGAGGAATGGAAGCCTGCCTTTCTATTCCCTCCTAATGGGGAAATGCAGCGACGAAATCCCTGACCTTTGCTACACAGACGCTGTCGCTGTTTTCAGGACCTGTCACCTTAACTCTGACCCTGCCCGTACGAGCCCTTAAAAGGACTGATAGATAGTGCTATCCCTATGCTGTCCAGCGTATCCAATATCGGCGATAGGACTCAGGACGGAGCTACCCCACTGATGTCTGACACCAAGGACGCAGAAGAGATAATGGCGTGCTGGAGGAAAATGTCCGGTTTTATGATGCAGGGACATGTGACATGGACATCCTATCACACATGCCGTTGCTTCTCTGGCTAAAAGTCCACTTAGCTGTGTGTGTGTCTGGGATTGGCTGACATGCTGGCCCGCCCCACAAGACGCGCGCGCTTAGGGAAGGAAGACAAGGAAAAAAAAAAAAAAATGGCGATCGCCATTATACAAACAGGAGTGATCTGAAGGCGCTGTTCACGCACACTATACACTGAAATGTCATAATAGTGTGAGTCACAGAGTGACTTACACTATTACAGCGGAAAGTCAGCTAGGAATTAGCTGTTTTTTTTGCTGCTAGAACCGTTCTCGAACGTTTCTAGAACTATCGAGCTTTTGCAAAAAGCTCGAGTTCTAGTTCGATCTAGAACAGGCCCCAAAATCACTCGAGCCTAGAACTGGAGAACCACGAACCACGAACCGCGCTCAACTCTACTCCCCACACTATCAACTGCAGTCTGCAGCCACCTCTGGAAATGGCGCATTGTTTCTTAGCGCCATTTCCAGGTGCTTTACCCGGCTTGTCCAGCGGCCATGATGACGGTGGCAAGCTGGGTAATAAAGGGGTTAATATCAGTTCATATTTTCAGCTGGTACTAAGGTCAAAATTCATGGTGTCATGCCAAATTAGACTTGGCCACCATAAATTTCTAGTAAACAGTAAAAAAAAATATATTTATTTATATACATCGAGCGGGGGAAATATGCTTGCTGAAATTTATTTAACCTTTCATAGAATAGCCTTTGTTGGTGATGACAGCTTCAGCTTGGAGATATATAAATTTCTCAGGTGTGATTTTGGCCCATTTTTCCACACAAACACTCTTCAAATCCTGAAGGTTCCCTGGGCTCCTTCTATGAACTCTGAGCTTTAATCTGTTCCATAAATTTTCTATTGAAATCAGGTCAAGTGAATGGCTGGACCATTCTAGCCAATTCTATTTAATTTCTCTGACACTAATTGAGACTTTACTTGGCTGTGTGTTTGGGATCATTGTCTTGCTGAAATGTCCAACCTCATTGCATCTTCATCATTTTGGTAGATGCATGCAAGCAAATTTTATCAAGAATATCTTGATACATTTGTCCATTCATCCTTCCTTCGATCATATGAAGTCTGCAAGTGCCATATGCTGAAAAACAGCCCCACACCATGATGTTCTGAAATCCATACTTCACTGTTGGTATGGGGTTTTTGGAGTGATTTCTTTTTTTGCCTCCAAGCATGGGTTGTATTAAAGCAACCAAACAGTTCAATTTTGGTCTGATCTGACCAGACTACACTACCGTTCAAAAGTTTGGGATCACCCAGACAATTTTGTCTTTTCCATGGAAAATCATACTTTTATTTATCAAATGAGTTGCATAATGAATAGAAAATATAGTCCAGACATTGACTAGGTTAGAAATAATGATTTTTACTTGAAATTATCATTTTCTCCTCTCCACTTTGCTTTTGTCAAAGAATGCTCCCTTTGCAGCAATTCCAGCTTTGCAGACCTTTGGCATTCTGTTAATTTGATGAGGTATTCTGTAGATATTTCACCCCAAGCTTCCAGAGGCCCCTCCCAGAAGTTGGATTGGCTTGATGGACACTTTTTGCATACCATACGGTCAAGTTGCTCCCACAACAGCTCAATAGGGTTGAGATCTGGTGACTGGGCTGGCCACTCCATTACAGATAGAATACCAGCTGCCTGCTTCTTCCCTAAATAGTTCATGCATAATTTGGAGGTGTGCTTTGGGTCATTGTCTTGTTGTAGGATGAAATTTGCTCCAATCAAGCGCTGTCCACATGGTATGGCATTGCAAAATGGAGTGATAGCCTTCCTTATTCAAAATCCCTTTTACCTTGAACAAATCTCCCACTTTACTTGCACCAAAGCAACCCCAGAACATCACATTACCTCCACCATGTCTGACAGATGGTGTCAAGCACTCTTCCAGCATCTTTTCAGTTGTTCTGTGTCTCACAAATGTTCTTCTGTGTGATCCAAACACCTTAAACTTTGATTTGTCTGTCCATAACACTTTTTTCTAATCTTCCTCTGTCCAATGTCTGTGTTCTTTTGCCCATATTAATCTTTTCCTATTATCAGCCAGTCTCAGACATGGCCTTTTCTTTGCCACTCTGCCCTGAAGGCCAGCATCCCAGAGTTGCCTCTTCACTGTAGATGTTAACACTGGCGTTTTGCGGGTACTATTTAATGAAGCTGCCAGTTGAGGACCTGTGAGGCGTCGATTTCTCAAACTAGAGACTCTAATGTACTTGTCTTATTGCTCTGTTGTGCAGCGGGGACTCCCACTTCTCTTTCTACTCTGGTTAGAGCATGTTTGTGCTCTCCTCTGAAGGGAGTAGTATACACCGTTGTTAGAAGTCTTCAGTTTCTTGGCAATTTCTCGCATGGAATATCCTTCATTTCTAAAAAGAAGAATAGACTGTCGAGTTTCACATGAAAGTTCTCTTTTTCTGGCCATTTTGAGAGTTTAATAGAACCAACAAATGTAATGCTCCAGATTCTCAACTAGCTCAAACGAAGGTTAATTTTATAGATTCTCTAATCAGCAAAACTGTTTTCAGCTGTGCTAACATATTTGCACAAGGGTTTTCAAGGGATTTCTAAACATCTCTTAGCCTTCTAACACAGTTAGCAAACACATTGTACCATTAGAACACTGGAATGGTGGTTGTTGGAAATGAGCCTCTATACATATAAATATTGCATTAAAAAACAGACATTTTTACCTAGAATAGTTATGTACCACATTAACAATGTATAGAGTGTATTTCTGTTTAATTTAATGTTAGCTTCATTGAAAAAAATGTGCTTTTCTTTCAAAAATAAGGAAATATCTAAGTGACCCCAAACTTTTGAACGGTAGTGTATATTTTCCCAGTATTTCACAGGCTTGTCTAAATGTTCCTAAGCAAACTTTAAATGCACTTGAACATGGTTTTTGTTTGGCAATGGAGTCTTGCGTCGTGAGCGGGCATACAGGCCATGAAGGTTGACTGCATTACTCGTACTTATTGTTTTCTTTGTGCCTCCTGATTCAAGGTTTTTCTGTAGCTCTCCATATGTGGTTCTTGGCTCTTGGCAACTTTTAAGATACTTATTTTTACTCCTTTGTCTGACATCTTGCAAGGAGCAACTAGTCGCGGCCTTATTTATGGTGAAATTTTGTTCTTTTAACTTTCAGAATATGGCCCCAACAGTGCTCACTGGAACCTTCAGTAGTTTAGAAATTCTTCTGCAACTAATGCCATCAGTGTGTTTTGCAACAATAGGCTTACGAACGTCTTCATACAGCTCACTGGTTTTACCCATCATAAGATGTTTCTTGTGTGTCACATTGTTAATGAGACTCCTTTTTATAGGTCATCAGTTGAATCAGCTTATTTTTCAGTAAGTGTCAGGATTGCTTTCTAACAACTGATAGTATATTTCAGCTGGTGTCATGAATTTCCATGGCATTTTGGATCTCTCTTTTTTTGTCATGTGTTCAACACTTCTTTCCTGTGTCATTTCTCATTACCACACATAACCTAATTTATGGACATCTATGGTTTGATTCCTTTCAGAAGCTAATATAAAGTCTTTACCTAAAAATAAAAACTAATAGAAATGAATATATACAGTACTGTGCACATATTTTAGACAGGTGTGGAAAAAATGCTGCAACATAGTAACATAGAAGTGTTCACAGTTTATTTTTGTCACTTAACAAAGTGGAAAGTGAATGAAAAAAGACAAATCTAAACAAATCAATATTTAGACTGACCATATGTTGACTTCAAAACAGCATCAATTCTTCTAGTTATACTTGCATACAGGCTTTGAAGGAACTTAGGAGGGAAATTGTTCGAAACATCTTGAAGAACTACCCAAGGATCTTCAGTAGATGTTTGGCTTGTACACATCCTTCTGTCTCCTCATGAAGGATTTTAAGATTAGGGATCTGCAGGAGCCATATCACTTCCAGTACTCCTTATTCTTCTTTATGCTGAAGATAATTCATAATGATTTTGGCTGATTGCTTGAAGGTATAGTTCTGCTACAGAATAATTTTGGAAGCAATCATGGGTATGATTGAGGGTATTGCATGATGGATAAGGATCTGCCTTTATGTTTCTTCCTGCATCATAGGAGAACACAGATTCGGTGCCAATGGCGGGCCCATACCAATGGTCCATGCTGTCAATCATCAGAAGCACACTACCCCTTGTTAAGCAGGAAGCCTGAACATAGGTGTCACGCTCCCCGGGTCCTGACGTCGTTCCTCACTCACCGCTCCGGTCCCCGGGTCTCCTGCCTCCAGTCACACGTCCTCCTCGGCACCGCTCCCTGCTCTGGCCTCCGGCACCCGGGCGTCGCGCATGCGCATTAGGGCGCGCGCGCGGTCACTGACCTCCTCTTTAAGGCCCAGCACTCCCTAAACAGGATATTGCATCAGTCAGGGTCAGGTATATTTGGAGCTTCCTGCCTGGAGGGCGTCGCCTGTTCTATGAGTTCTATAGCTAGGAGTCCAGGTCCCGCTTGCTGTGTCTTGCATTAACACTGTGTCTTCCACAGAACCACTTCTACCAAGTTAACCTGGTCCTGTTCGAGAGGTCCTGCGGGGACTGTCCTGCCAAGCTATCCTGGCCTGGGCCACAGCCTGTCCGAGTGGTCCTACGGGGACTATCAGCTGAGACGCTACCATCTTCTTCAGTCTGAACCTGCCTCCTACCCTCGGCTTCACCCGGTGACCTTTGCCTCCTCTACCGGTTGGACTCTGTTCACGTCTGACATCTCTACCTGCCATCAGTACCCGGGCACCGTCATCACACCTGGCACCAGGAACTCTTTGTCCCCAGGGACTTCCTCATTCCAGCTTCTGGAAAGGACTCTGACCTTATCCTGCTTAGTGCTCCGGCAACCGTGCACCTAGGCCCTCCAGTGGGGTGACCGGACAGTCCCTGTATAGGGGTTAGCTCTGTGTTGCCTCACTGGGGGAGTCCGATGCACGGCCCAGAGGATCCACCACCCAGGCATTACAGATAGAACAGGCCATGGATCCCGCCGAAGCTTTAGCCGCTCAGTTGGCCGGATTGCAGCAGGAGCTGGTCCGTCAACGCGAAACCCAATCCCGTATGCTGGCCTTCATGACGTCAGTGGAAACCTGCCTGAACACGCTGCAAGCAACCGCCACGTCCCTATCAACACCAGCCATGTCCACGACCTCCATAGGAGCCGCCACCGAGACCTCAAGACTCCGACTGGCTTCTCCGCCAGGGGATCCCAAGACCTGCAGGGGGTTCTTGAACCAGTGCTCGCTCCACTTCAAACTGCTGCCGCGCCTCTTCGCTTCTGACCAGGCCAAGGTAGCCTTCATAATGTCCCACCTGGAGGGTGAGGCACTGGCATGGATGAATCCCTTGTGGGAGAAGGAAGATCTCGTAACCAACAACATCCGAGACTTCCTGCATGCCTTCCGGGCCACCTTTGATGAACCCGGACGCGCTTCCACGTCGGCTTCCTCGCTACTCAGACTATGACAAGGGGCTTTGACAGTGGGACAGTATGCTATCCGGTTCCGTACCCTGGCCTCTGAGCTAGGGTGGAACAATGAAACCTTGACTGCCGCCTTCTGGGAGGGACCTACCGGTCGTATCAAGGACGAGCTGGCCGGCCGAGACGTCCCCTCTACCTTGGACGCCTTGATCGCCCTTGCAACCCGGATAGACCTCCGCTTTCAAGAAAGGTCTAAAGAAATGTCCCGCAAGTGGCATCCTGTAAGGCACTCCGCTTCTCCACAGAAGCCCATCCTCTCCTCATCCGTGCTCCCTGGCTCCTCCATCCATGAGCCCATGCAAGTGGACCGGCTACGGTCCTCCGAGCAGCGTCAAGCGGAACGAGCCGCCAAGGGCCTATGCTTCTATTGTGGAGACGGCGCACACCAGGTGCGTTCCTGCCCAGAGAAACCGGGAAACTCCAAAGCCTAGGGTTGGTAGGAGAGGCCACCCTAGGTACTGGGAAGCTCTCTGACCCAGTGACATGGACTGTACAGGTGACAACAGGAGAAACCGACTTCACGGCAGAGGCGTATCTCGACTCCGGGGCAGCGGGTAACTTCATCCACCAGGCCACAGTGGACAAGTACCAGGTACCTGTCACCCTGCTGCAGACACCCCTTAAAATAGCCTCTGTAAATGGGGAACCTCTCTCTGTCACCGTCCTGTTCGTCACCAAACCTGTGAAACTGCGTATTGATGCACTACACACCGAAGAAATCACCTTCCATGTTCTGCCACGCATGTCTCATCCGCTTCTACTGGGTTTACCCTGGTTACGGGTACATGAACCTACGGTTAGCTGGCGTACTGGAGAAATCATCCGTTGGGGTCCGTCTTGTTATGAGAACTGCCTCCAGTCAGTCCAGCCCGTCCATCGTCCTCCGGCCCCGGACTCCTTACCGGGCCTTCCTCCAGCCTATTGGTCCTTCGCAGATGTCTTTGATAAGAAGGAGTTGGAGGTATTGCCTCCACATCGACCCTACGACTGTGCCATTGACCTTCTGCCGGGAACAACACCCCCTCGGGGACGGATATACCCTTTGTCCCCTGCTGAAACCCGGGCCATGTCTGACTACATCACCGAGAACCTGGCACGGGGATTTATTCGACGGTCCTCGTCCCCGGCTGGTGCGGGCTTCTTCGTCAAGAAAAAAGAAGGCGACTTATGGTCCTGTATCGATTACCGGGGACTGAACCAAATCACGGTAAAAAACAAATACCCACTGCCTCTCATCCCTGAACTCTTCGATCGGCTCCGGGGGGCCCGTATATTCACCAAATTGGATCTCCATGGGGCCTACAACCTGGTTCGCATACGCTCCGGAGACGAGTGGAAGACCGCCTTCAACACCCGGGACGGGCACTAAGAAT
This sequence comes from Anomaloglossus baeobatrachus, assembly GCF_048569485.1. NCBI lineage: Eukaryota > Metazoa > Chordata > Amphibia > Anura > Aromobatidae > Anomaloglossus > Anomaloglossus baeobatrachus. The sequence continues at coordinate 217,486,274 of NC_134353.1, forward strand.
ATTGCGTGATGCCCTTCGGTCTTTGCAATGCCCCGGCAGTCTTCCAGGAGCTGGTGAACGACGTATTCAGGGACCTCCTCTACGTCTGTGTGGTCGTATATCTGGACGACATCTTAATCTGCTCCCCAGACTTATGGACTCACAGAGAGCACGTGCAGATCGTGCTACAGAGGCTGAGGAAGAATCGCTTATACGCCAAACACGAGAAGTGTGTGTTCGAGCAATCATCCCTTCCCTTTTTGGGCTATGTGATATCGGATACCGGTCTGCAGATGGATCCCGGGAAGGTCTCTGCTATCCTCGACTGGCCTCCTCCTTTGGGACTAAAAGCCATCCAACGTTTCCTCGGCTTTGCTAACTACTATCGCCAGTTCGTCCCTCACTTCTCGACCCTAACTGCTCCGCTCTCCGCCCTGACCAAGAAGGGGGCAATCTGAAGGCTTGGAAACCCCAGGCCGAAGCCGCCTTCTGCTCTCTGAAGCGGTCCTTTGCTTCTTCTCCAGTCCTTCACCGACCTGAGTTGAACCGCCAATTCACCCTGGAGGTTGACGCCTCCTCTGCAGGGGCAGGGGCCGTACTTATGCAGAAGTCCGCCACCGGGAAGATGGTCACCTGCGGCTTCTTCTCCAAGATCTTCTCAGCCCCAGAACGCAATTATACCATTGGTGATCGAGAGCTCCTGGCTGTTAAGATGGCGTTGGAGGAATAGCGATATCTCTTGGAGGGAGCGGTTTACCCGGTGATCATCTATACTGACCACAAAAACCTGGATTATATACGCTCCGCTCAAAGGCTGAATCCGCGCCAAGCACGTTGGTCTCTCTTCTTCGCCAGGTTTGACTTTCAGCTACACTACCGGCCCGCGGACAAGAACGTAAGGGCGGATGCCCTGTCTCGGTCCTTCGTTCCGGTGGACCAAGAGGAGGAGCCAAACCAGCCCATCATCTGTCCTAGCAAGGTCATCCCGGTGGCTCCCGTCTCTCTGGCACAGATCCCTCCTGGGAAGACGTACGTCACGGAGACCGACCGACTCAAGGTCCTCCAATGGGGACACTCCTCGAAAGTGGCCGGACACGCCGGCCAGAAGAAAACCTGGGGCGCAATCGCCCGTTATTATTGGTGGCCGTCTCTTCGTACGGATGTCACCACCTTCGTCTCTGCATGTTCCTCCTGTGCCCGGAACAAGACGCCTAAGCATCTGCCCTTTGGTCCTCTTCTTCCTCTGCCGATTCCTTCCATTCCCTGGCAACACATAGCCATGGACTTTGTCACGGACTTGCCCTTGTCCTCCGGTCATGCGGTCATCTGGGTCGTGGTGGACCGGTTCTCGAAAATGGCTCATTTTGTTCCTATGGCTGGATTGCCCTCTGCTCAAGAGCTTGCGGACGCCTTCATACAGCACACCTTCCGGCTGCACGGCTTTCCTGCCCATATTGTGTCCAACAGAGGAACCCAATTCACCTCACGCTTCTGGAGGGCTCTCTGTGAACACCTGGGGGTGTCTCTGGACTTTTCCTCTTCCTACCACCCTCAGTCAAACAGACAAGTGGAACGAGTCAACCAGATAATGACCACCTTCCTTCGCCACTACGTCAATGTCCACCAGGACAACTGGTCCACGCTCCTTCCTTGGGCTGAATTCTCTCATAACCACCAGGTCAGCGAATCCACCTCCAGTTCTCCCTTCTATGTTGTCTATGGTCTCCAGCCTTCTGTGCCATTACCAGTCTCTCCAGCTTCCGATGTACCTGCAGCAGATGCCGTGGCCAGAGACTTCTCCGCTACATGGGCCTCAGTCAAGACCTCCCTAGGACATGCTGCTGCACGAATGAAGAAACATGCGGACACGAGACGTCTTGATTCTCCTCGCTTCTCTTTTGGGGACTTGGTCTGGCTTGCCTCCAAGTAAGTCCAACTCAAGATTCCTTCGTACAAGCTGGGTCCGCGGTACATCGGTCCCTTCAAGGTCCTCAGGATGATCAACGAGGTATCCTACAAATTGCAGCTTCCGCCCTCCCTGCGGATACCCAACTCCTTCCATGTGTCCTTGCTGAAACCTGTTGTCCTTGGTCCCTTCTCTTCTGATGCCAGTCCTCCTTCTCCCATAGCCGATGATGACATCTATGCGGTAAGAGATATCGTGGCCATGAAGACCGTCAGGGGACGGCAGTACTTCCTGGTCGACTGGGCAGGTTATGGTCCCGAGGATAGGTCCTGGGAACCCCGGGAGAATGTGGGTACTCCTCTGATTCATGCCTTTCTGTCCTGGTTGCAGGGAGGTGGCCTGGGGGGGTACTGTCACGCTCCCCGGGTCCCGACGTCGTTCCTCACTCACCGCTCCGGTCCCCGGGTCTCCTGCCTCCAGTCACACGTCCTCCTTGGCACCGCTCCCTGCTCTGGCCTCCGGCACCCGGGCGTCGCGCATGCGCTTTAGGGCGCGCGCGCGGTCACTGACCTCCTCTTTAAGGCCCAGCACTCCCTAAACAGGATATTGCATCAGTCAGGGTCAGGTATATTTGGAGCTTCATGCCTGGAGGGCGTCGCCTGTTCTACGAGTTCTATAGCTAGGAGTCCAGGTCCCGCTTGCTGTGTCTTGCATTAACACTGTGTCTTCCACAGAACCACTTCTACCAAGTTAACCTGGTCCTGTCCGAGAGGTCCTGCGGGGACTGTCCTGCCAAGCTATCCTGGCCTGGGCCACAGCCTGTCCGAGTGGTCCTACGGGGACTATCAGCTGAGACGCTATCATCTTCTTCAGTCTGAACCTGCCTCCTACCCTCGGCTTCACCCGGTGACCTTTGCCTCCTCTACCGGTTGGACTCTGTTCACGTCTGACATCTCAACCTGCCATCAGTACCCGGGCACCGTCATCACACCTGGCACCAGGAACTCTTTGTCCCCAGGGACTTCCTCATTCCAGCTTCTGGAAAGGACTCTGACCTTATCCTGCTTAGTGCTCCGGCAACCGTGCACCTAGGCCCTCTAGTGGGGTGACCGGACAGTCCCTGTATAGGGGTTAGCTCTGTGTTGCCTCACTGGGGGAGTCCGGTGCACGGCCCAGAGGATCCACCACCCGGGCATTACAATAGGGGAATGATGTGCTCCTTATGACAGAACTTGAATAAATTGCTTTTGGCCATTTCTAGAATTTAGGCTATGCTCACATCTTTCCTTTTTTTTTTTACACCATTATCAGAAAAGGAAAATAGAATTAAAGCCCGTATATGATGAACACCAAGAGCGCCTTTAACTTTATGACAGAATCTGTAATGCTTCCTTATCCGTGAAGCAAATCAGAAGTCAATCACAATTGACTACATATAGAGTACTATTTTAAACGTCTGTATATGTAGAAAGATCAAGTAACATGAGATATAGCACAACAATATCACACATAAATTATACACACATCATGTATTCCTTTGGAAGCAGATATGAACAAAAAATGGAGATCACCATTCAAAATTTCTCTGAGTGACCAAATGTAGGACAAAAGATTGCTATTAACTGTCAAATGAAGGCTGGATCATTGGAGATTGGTCACACTGCTTAGCAGTGAATTGCTCCTGTGGTTAAATAGGACCACATTTCTGAGCAAGGAGGGAAGGTTGGCCTTCATGCTCTTTTATTTTGTGTTCCATTTTTAAATAGGCTGTCAATGGGGTCCACATTGTGAAGCATTATGAATGCACTCTTTTATGGCAAGCATTGTTCATCAAGAGCTCAATACAGATGTCACTGCTAATCTCCATTTTCACATGACATATTAAGTAACTGGAGATGCATTCATCTTTAGTTGTGTGAAATATAAAAAAAACACATATTTCTTTATAGAAGATTAAATTAACCAAGGAGTGGACTATTACCAGTGGCCATTTCACCCCATTATGCTAAATCATTCCAATTTTATGTTTAATGAATAAAAGTCACCAAATAACATACATAAGTATGATGAATAATTGAAGCATATTTTATCTATAATAGGAACTGCACACAGCCAACGTAAGAGCATAGACTTGGTATAGGTTCAAGCTAATATGTTATAGAACCTAGATATTATATAGTGTAGGTAGATTAATAACCCAATTTTATGTCCTACGGCAGTGATCTACAGAACGGAGCTACAAGTTGCCTGTACGCACACACAGGTTAAAATGGTGTACATAGAAGCTTTAGGCTGCCTTCACACGTCAGTGTTTCCGGTACGTATTCATACGTACCGGAGACACGGACATACGCAGACTCATTAAAATCAATGGATCTGCGCACACATCAGTGTTTTCACAAAGATCGCATGTCTGTATGAAGCACAGACATGTCCATGTGTTCTGCACGGAGACAAGTCCGTTTTTCTCTGGCAGCACTGATGTCACATGGACCACACACTGATGTGACCCGTGTGATGCATACCGGAGAAAACTGTGAAATAAACTGATTTTCTATACTCACTTGTCTCCAGCGCTGCTGTCTTTAGCGCTCCTGTTGCTTGCTTTCAGGCCACCTCATTATGCTCATGAATATTCACTGCACCGTGGACCCAGAAGCAGCAGCAGTGCCGGAGACCAAAGCACCATGGACAGGTAAGTATAGAAGTTTATGCTGTCTGTGTGCTATCTGGATGTCACATGGACAGCACAGGGACAGCACACTTGTGTCAAAATCACGGCACATGGATAGGCCATACGCACCTTCAACACAGCCATGCAAAACACGAATGCTTTTCACGGATGTGTGAAGGGGGCCTTAGCCAGAGACTTTACAGGTTTGTAACAACCAATGTGGCCGTATAATGATTATAGCCACTGGTATAGTACCGCAGTTCAGACAGTCAAAATAAAGCAAATGGGTACAAAAAATAAAACTTAACCTTTAATTAATATTCCTTAAAAGGAAGCAAGAGATCTTCACTTCCATAAAAGTTATCTATAAAAGTGCCACACACCACATATCCCCCTTAGCATGTATCAGGGGCTCAAATGACCAGAAAGGACTTCATGGAAGATAACATAAAGGTGTGCTGAACAGTTCAACATGCACAAGAAAGGACAGCCACCAACAGATTTGAACTAGGTGTACCACAAAAGGTTCAAAAATCACTGTCTCAAAAAGAAAATGGAACGGTCTCACCCATCATGATGTGATCCATTCGCCTTCACTGAGATTTTAAACGGATTTTGCAGTCTTCCTGGGCGTCCCAATGGTCCCTATTCAGCTGAACACATGGTCCCCTTTAGATTAAATCCTTAAGTCCCTGTTCTCCCAACGTGTTTCCTACAACAAGTATTCTTCAGGGGAGCTTAAACAAGAGACCAGTCCTTATCCATAAGGACTGGACAGGACATGCAGACGGCAGCAGCGGGCCTTCCAAACACTGTGCACACTGAAGAATACTTGTTGTAGGAAACGCGTTGGGAGAACAGGGACTTAAGGATTTCATCTAAAGGGAACCATGTGTTCAGCTGAATAGGGACCATTGGGACGCCCGAGATGACTGTAAAATCCACTTAAAATCTGAGTGAAGGTGGATGGATCACATCATGATGGGTGAGACCGTTCCATTTTCTTTTTGAGACAGTGATTTTTGAACCTTTTGTGGTACACCTAATTCAAATCTGTTGGTGGCTTTCCTTTCTTGTGCAGGTTACACTGTTCAGCACACCTTTATGGTATCTTCCATGAAGTCCTTTCTGGCCATTTGAGCCCCTGATACATGGTAAGGGGGATACGTGGTGTGTGGCACTTTTATAGATAACTTTTATTGAAGTGAGGATCTCTTGCTTCCTTTTAAGGAATATTAATTAAAGGTTAAGTTTTATTATTTGTACCCATTTGCTTTATTTCAACCAGTGTGGCCCCATGAGGTGGATATGGGAAAATAATGCTTCGACAGGAGAATACAGCATCAGATGGAACACTGAAGATTTATTTTCTTTAACCCCTTGCACCCAAGGTGATTTTCCGTTTTTCATCTTTTCCTCCCATTTTTCAAGATCCATAACTTTCTTATTTTTCGGAAAACATTGCCATATGAGGATCTTTTTTTGGAGGGACGAGTTGTGTTTACTCTGCCCCATATTGTACTGGAAAACGGGAAAAAAATTCAAGCGCAATGAAATTGAAATAAAAGTTTAATTGCACATTTATTTTTTTTTTATTTACCATGCACTAATTGCTAAAACTGACCTGACGGTATGATTCCCCAGGTCAGTATGAGTTTGTAGATACCAAACATTTATAGTTTTACTTTTTTGTAAATGGTGTAAAACATTCAGAAGTTTCTAAAAAAAAAAAAAGAATTGCGCTTTTGTCGCCATCTTCCTAGACTCGTAGCATTCTCATTTTTTTATTTTGGTGCTCAGTGATGGCTTATTTTTTTGCATCTTGAGCTAATATTTTTAATTACACTATTTTTGCTTAGATGCAACGTTTTGATCACCAGTTATTGCATTTTAATACAATGTTCCGATGACCAAAAAAAGGTAATTCTGGCATCTTGATTTTTTCTCGCTACACTGTGTACTGATCAGAATAATTAATTTTTAATTTTGGTATATCGGGCATTTCTGAACAGGGCAATACCAAACTTGTGTATTTTTTTTTTATTATTGTTTTATTTTTATTGCGGCAAAAGGGGGGTGATTTGAACTTTTATTTATTTTGTTTTTTTCATGTATTTTAATACTTTTTTTTACAATTGTTAATGATTTTACTGGTCCCCCTAGGAGACTTTATGCCTACAAAGTCCAATCGCTTCTCCTGATCAGCTGTTCTCCTGTGAGTGCCAGCGCTCTGTCAGCATTCACAGGAAACACGTCATGGCAGCAACAGGGGTCATCTGACCCCACGTTGTCAGGACAACCCTCTGGCACCCTGTGATCGAATAAATGGACTACTAATGGCGTCGGGGAACAGCATGGTATTTGACAGCGTGATCTAAAGGGTGCTTATCACGCTGTGACATCGCTACCGATATATCGTCGGGTTCACGTTGTTAGTGACGCACATCCGGCGCCGGTTGCGACATCACAGCGTGTGATACCAAGGAGCGACGATCAACGATCGCAAAATCGTCCAAAATCGGTGATCGTTGACACGTCGCTCCTTTCCTTAATATCGTTGCTGCTGCAGGTACGATGTTGTTTGTCATTCCTGCGGCAGCACACATCGCTATGTGTGACACCGCAGGAACGACAAACATCTCCTTACTTGAGTCCCACCGGCAATGCGGAAGGAAGGAGGTGGGCGGCATGTTCCGGCCGCTCATCTCCGCCCCTGCGCTTCTATTGGACGGCCGCTCAGTGATGTCGCGGTGATGTTGCTGTGATGCCGAACGCACCCCCCCTTGAAGGAGGGATTGTTCGGCGGTCACAGCGACGTCGCTGAACAGGTACGTGCGTGTGACGCTGCTGTAGCGATAATGTTCGCTACGGCAGCGATCATCAAATGTCGCACGAATGACAGGGGCGGGTGCTATCGCGCTCGACATCGCTAGCAATTGCTAGCGATGTCGCAGTATGTAAAGCACCCTTTAGAGGTTAATAGGCATAGGTGGATTGGAGATCCACCCGCACCTTTGAGCTGCACATGTCTGCTGATCAGGGAATAATGTGGGCTCGCATTGAACCTAGGACAACAAAGCTACAAAGAAACAGTGCTACCAGTAGGTGCAAAATAAAGGAGATTTCTAAAATGTCATTCACAAGGTGCATTTCTTCTTTGTTTTTTTATTTATCTGAGGTGCATTTTTTTAATTGCAATGAAATGTATTAAAATGCCTAAAAAGCATGAAAAATACAACAAAACACATGTCATATATGCAACATTTTTCCTGCCAACACTACATTTTTTATGCAATAACAAATGCTGCAAAAAAGCACTGTGTGAACATACTTTTACATCCTTAGTTTATTCATTGCTTCTCTTTGAAGTCTGTTTTTGCAAGAACAGTCTTCACCTAGTATAAAAGTTTAGATTTGTGTTTGTAAGTTTTGATGCTTTTCTGGGATAGCCAGGGCGACCTTTGTAAGATCTTGGGCCTCCCAGATGAAGTCCATGTTGAGTGTTGCTTTAAATTTTGAAATGTATATGTACACTAAAATCACTATGCTATCCACCATGGAGCCAAGACCAATCTTTGCTGTGACATGGTTGGTTGGCCAATACATAACTTTCCACACTTGTACTTAGATGTCTGCTTTTAATTATCATGTTAGATATAGATCTATAGCATTGGGCAGTATACGATCACTGCTTTTAATTACCATGTTTGAAGGTTTTTGCGCTTGGCCATTTAGCGCCTGGGGATCTTTTTTGGTAACATAATCTTTTGTAAGACCTGACCTGTAACAATATATGCACAATTATAGGATAATTCCAATGAACACATTTCTATAATACTCTCTGTTCAGGGTCCCTTGACAATGGATCCATAAGAATAGAAGATCTAAGAGGAGGAAGTCCACAATATTTTATTCTAGATATCTAATATATGCAATCTATATTTAGTGGAGATACCCTTGAGGAACCCTATTATTTTTTTCTGAACAGAGTGTATGTAATGGTGTGTGTGTGTGAAGAAAGCTATAAATTAGGGAATTAGGGAATAGACTACAAGGTTTAGAATTCTGAGACACATTATGTCATTCAATTGTTAATTTTATTTTTTTTCTGTAGTTTACTTTGACCTGTAGATATACTGTAGTGTAATTAAATTACATAAACTGATGCTCAGTATATTACAGTGGTTTTAGATATAAAAAGGCTTATTAGTCAATTAATAGGGGGTCATCATTCATTTAAAGGGTTTGTCCACCTACACTGCCTTGCAATATTTTTCGGCCCCCATTGAATTTTTCAACCTTTTCCCACATTTCAGGCTTCAAACATAAAGACAAAAATGTTAATGTTATGGTGAAGAATCAACAAGTGGCACACAATTGTGAAGTTGAACAAAATTTATTGCTTACTTTAAACTTTTTTTAAAAAATAAATTACTGAAAATTGGGGCGTGCAATTTTATACATCCCCTTTACTTACAGTTCATCAAACTCACTCCAGAAGTTCATTGAGGATCTATGAATGATCCAATGTTGTCCTAAATGACTGATGATGATAAATATAAGCCACCTGTTTATAATCAAGTCTCCGTATAAATGCACCTGCTCTGTGATAATCTCAGTGTTCTGTTTAAAGCACAGAGAGCATCATAAAGACCAAGGAATACAACAGGCAGGTCTGTGATACTGTTGTGGAGAAGTTTAAAGGGAACCTGTCACCAGTTTTTTGGCATATAAGCTGCGGCCACCACCACCGAGCTCTTATATACAGCATTCTAACATGCTATATATAAGAGCCCAGGCCGCTGTGAGAACATAAAAAACACTATAATACTTACCTAACGGTCGTGCGGTGGGCCATATGGGCGTCTCCATTCTCCGGTGGCGGCGCCGCCTCTTTCACCCATCTTCTTCCTCCTTCTTCTCTAACCACGTGCATGACGCGTCCAACGTCATCCAGACTCGCCAGCACTCAGGTCCTGAGCAGGCGCACTTTGATCTGCCCTAAGCAGGGCAGATCAAAGTATTGTAGTGCACCTGCGCAGGATCGGCGAGTGTGCATGACGTAGATGCATCATGCACACAGGCTTCAGAAAGAGGACGAAGACGGCTGAAAGAGGCGGCGCCGGCACTAGAGAGCGGAGATGCCCATATGGCCCACCGCACGACCGTTAGGTAAGTACTATAAAGTGTTTTTTATATTCTCACAGTGGCCTGGGCTCTTATATACAGCATGTTAGAATGCTGTATATAAGAGCCCGGTGTTGGTGATAGCAGTGACAGGTTCCCTTTAAAGCCGGATTTGATTACAAAAAGATTTCCAAAACTTTAAACATCCTAAGGAGCACTGTGCAAACAATCATATTGAAATGGAAGGAGTATCATACCACTGCAAATGTACCAAGACCCGGTCATCCATCCAAACTTTCATCTCAAACAAGGAGAAGACTGATCAGAGATGCAACCAAGAGGCCCATGATCACTCTGGATGAACTGCAGAGATCTACAGCTGAGGTGGGAAAGTCTGTCCATCAGTCGTACACTGCACAAATCTGGCCTTTATGGAAGAGTGGCAAGGAGAAAGCCATTTCTCAAATATATCCATAAAAAGTGTTGTTTAAAGTTTGCCTCAAGCCACCTGGGAGACACACCAATCATGTGGAAGACGGTGCTCCGGTCAGATGAAACAAAAATCGAACTATTTGGGCACAATGCCAAACGATATGTTTTGCGTAAAAGCAACACAGCTCATCACCCTGAACACACTGTCAAACATGGTAGTGGCAGCATCATGGTTTGGACCTGATTTTCTTCAGCAGGGACAGGGAAGGTTAAAATTGATGGGAAGATGGATGGAGCCAAATACAGGACCATTCTTGAAGAAAATCTGTTGGAGTCTGAAAAAGACCTGAGACTGAGATGGAGATTTGTCTTCCAACAAGACAATAATCCAAAACATAAAGCAAAATCTACAATGGAGAGGTTCACAAATAAACTTATCCAGGTGTTAGAATTACCAAGTTAAAGTCCAGACCTGAATCCAATTGAGAATCTGTGGAAAGAGCTGAAAACTGTTGTTCCCAAACGCTCTTCATCCAACCTCACTCAGCTTGAGCTGTTTGCATAGGAAGAATGGGCAAGAATTTCAGTCTCTCGATATGCAAAACTGATAGGCACATACCCCAAGCGACTTGCAGCTGTAATCGCTGCAAAAGGTGACCCAAATAAATTTTGTTTAACTTCACAATTGTGTTCCACTTGTTGTTGATTCTTCACCATAAAATTAACTTTTATCTTTATGTTTGAAGCCTGAAATGTGGGAAAAGGTTGAAAAATTCAATAGGGCCGAATACTTTTGCAAGGCACTGTACCTATATTTTATAAAAATTAGTCTACAAATTGCCTCTTCAGAGAGGAGAACTTGAACTCTAGTGGCACTTATTAGAAGCAGCAATCCTTAAAGTCAATATCGATCATTTAATGAGCCTTGCCGTAAAACATAGGAGAAAAGCCAAGCCAAAATCTCAATGTGCAATCATCTTGTTTCTGAGTATTGCCCATCGTCAGTACAAATTATGAGATCTGATTTGGCTGTATATGAGGCTCAGACTGCGTGCTAGGGTAAAACGTTTCTCCTTGTGGAGAGAGACAAGGCTGGCATGTCACTGCAAATTGAGATTCTGGTTTGGCTTTTATCCTAAGTCATATGACAAGCCTCAATAAAGGGTTGATTTTGACTTTTAGTATTGCTACTTCCAATCGGTGTCATTAGTGTTCAAGTCCTCTTTCTCTCTGACTAGGTCTCCTTACACTGACATGCCAGGGATGTCACCCTCCAAAAAGAGAAATTTTACTTCTTAGATAGACCTGATTTGGCTGTATGAGAGCCTCAGACTCGAACACTTTGCACTAATAAGGGGCAATATTCCAAAACACAATGTCTGCAAATTGAGATTCTGATTTGGCTTTATCCTAAGTCACATGGCAAGGTTTGTCAATGGGTCGATATTGACTATTAGGATTGTTACTTCTAATAGGTGGCACTAGAGGTCAAATCCCCTTCTTCTCTGAAGAGGCAATTTGCATATTTAATTTCACAGAGGAATATTGCATGGTTTATAATCCTCCTCACACTGACATGCCAGCCATGACACTCTACACAAGGAAAAATGTTAACCCTTTTATAAAAACTAGTAGACTGTCATAAAATAGCAGAATACTTAACTTACCAATCCCCACTTCTGATAAGCCAATGTTCTCTTGTCCTTAGTTGGTTTTTGCTGTTCCTGCTCCATTGATGACATGTCAACATGATGTGATAATTTCAACTGATCACTTGCAACAGCGGTGACCATAGAGGAGTTGACAGGTCACTACTACATCCAGTGCTTTGCTAGAGCAGTCACAAGTTCTAACTGTACAGTATCAAGGGAGCAAGAAGAGCAGAGACCGGTTGGGGAAAAAAAAAAATTGTCATCACACGAGTGTATTTAAAATCAGCATTGAATGTTAGGTGATATATTGTATTTAATTTTAATGTTATGCTTGCTAGCTTTGACATGTCTCCGAACTCGAGGACAGTACAGTGATGGACACAGACACAGAAAGCTTTTACTTGACATCAGGCAATAGAGAATAGCTATTAAAGTTTTTCAGAAAAGTTACAAGCCTAATGGTTACACATTCTATAGTGGTACAATGCTTGGCAGTTTCACAGCAAGGAGAAGGCAAAGCTTGGCAGTTACAGTTCAAGATTGAGGCACAGGACTTGGTGGTTTTGGTCAACGTCTGGAACAGTCTCATAACCCCCTTGGGACCTGTCGACTTTTCACTTTTGTGCTTTTGCTTTTTTCCTCATTTTCTTCCAAGAGCTATAACTTTTTTATTTTTCCATCAAATTAGCCTTATTGGAGGTTGCTTTTTGCGGGATGACTTGTAATTTTGATTGACTTCATTCACTAAAAAAATAGGAAATAAATCCAAGTAGGGTGAAATTGGAAAAAAAATGACAATTCTGCCACTGTTTTGGAGGTTTTGTTCATCGTGCAGTAAACATGACCTGGCAGCATGATTATTCAGGACAGTACAAATATGACAATATCAAACCTTGTATATTTTTTTTATATTTTACTTGAAGAAAACTCTTAAATTTGTAAAAAAAAAAGAAACAAACAAAAATTTTGTATTTCTATAGTCTGAGAGCCATAACTTTTTTTTTTACTTTTTATTTCAGTAGAGCTGCGTGAAGGCTTGCTTGTTGAATGTCAAGTTGTTATCTTATTAACCCCTTCACCAGCCAGCAATTTTCCGTTTTTCATTTTTTCCTCCCTTTCTTCCAAGAGCCATAACCTTTTTTTTGTTCCATTAACATAGCCATATGAGGACTTGATTTTTGCGGGACGAGTTTTATTTTTTAAATAAATCATTAATTTTACCATAAAGTGTACTGGAAAACTGGAAAAAAAAAATCCAAATGTGCATTACAAAAAAAGTGCAATTCCACAATTGTTTTTTGGGTTTATATTCACCGTTTTCACTAAATGGTAAAACTGAACTGCTTATATTATTGTGCAGGTCAGTATGAGTTTTACGATACCTCACGTATAGTTTTTTTAATTTAAAAAATATTCAGAAATATTTAAAGAAAAAACGCTTTTGTCGCAATTTTCCGAGAACCGTTACGTTCTCATTTCTCAGGATCTGGGGCTGTTGTTTTTATAAATACTATTTTTGCACTGTTGATGTGATGTTTTGATCATCTGTAATTGCATTTTATTGCCAAAAAACTAACTCTGGGAGTTTTATTTTCTTTTTCTGTTATATTGTTTATAGATCACGTTAATTTATTTTATATTGTGATAGATCACAAATATCTGAACATGGTGATACCAAATATGTGTATGTTTTATTTTCTTCATATTTTTACACTTCCAAGTGTACGAGGGGCGTTCCAAAAGTCATGATAATCGGTTATTTCTATTGCACACAGAAATTAAAATAAAATGTTTTCTTCTCTCTTAGGTACCCACTAGTCCAGGAAAAAAAATCACTTAAATAGACCACGATTCCCGGGAGCTACATTCATTTGAATATGAACTGCCAAGGAGTGAACATCAAAATGGAAAAAAACGAGCTCAGAGCTGTCATCAAATACCTCTGCTTGAAAAAAATGACTACCAAAGACATACACAGCGACTTGGTGGAAACATTGGGGGACTCTTCTCCTCCATATTCCACAGTTGCACGCTGGGCCGAGGAATTTAAGCTGGGAAGAACATCGACGGAAGATGAACATCGTGAAGGACGCCCATCCACGTCCCTCAATGAAGAAAACGTGAAAAAAGTTAAAGCAGTTGTATTGGCAGATCGAAGAGTGACTATCAGGCATGTAGCTGAGGTCACAGGGATCTCATATGGCAGTATTCAAAGAATCCTTACAAAAGAATTGCATATGAGAAAGGTCTCCATGCGTTGGGTGCCAAAAATGTTAACCGACGAGTAAAAGAAGAAACGAGTTGACATTTAAATAGAAAATCTCGAAAAGTTCCAAGCAGACAAGGAGAATTTTTTGTCACGTTTTTTGACCATGGACGAGACCTGGATCCACCACTTTGATCACGAAACTAAACAACAATCGATGACTAAAAAATGAGCCGACGAACCGACGCCGAAGAAATTCAAAGTGTCAAGCTCAGCAGGGAAGGTTATGGCGTCCGTTTTTTGGGTCGCTGAAGGAATTATTATGGTGGACTATTTGGAGAAAGGAAGCCACTATTACGGGCTCCTACTACGCAGAACAAACAAGAAGATTGAGGGAGGCTATCAAGGAGAAAAGGTGTGGCAAACTGCGGGCTGGAGTGCTGTTTCACCAAGATAACGCGCCAGCTCACAAATCTGCAGTTGCCATGGCAACCATTCAAGAAGCGGGCTTTGAACTGGTGGAACACGCCCCCTATTCACCAGATCTAGCCCCCAGTGACTTCTTTCTCTTTCCTCGCCTCAAGGAACACCTCCGGGGCAAGAAATTTGACGACAATAGCGACGTGATAACCGCTGTTGGGGATTTTTTTGAGGGTCAAGATCAAGAATTTTTTTCGAAGGGAATTCTAAGTTTAGAAAAGAGATAGACTAAATGTATAAACTTGTTAGGAGACTATGTAGAAAAATAAAAATTTTTTTTAATATATTCATTGTGTTTATTATTGATTATCATTACTTTTGGATCACTCCTCGTATTTGTGTATTGAATGGCATATATGCGTGTGTGGCTGGGGAAAAATGCAATGTCAGTCCAAATACACACATGCTGGCAGTATTCAGACAGTACTCTAGGAAGTGAGCACTGTCAATCAAAAGCAAGTGAGACCCCCAATATGAAAATGAGGAGGCATAGATGATGTACACACATCTATTTTCCATGCCAGAGGGGCACAGTAGCTTTGTTATTTGCATACAAAGAAAATTATTTTCTCAGTTATTGTACCAGTAACAGTGCTATGGTTGTTAGAAGGGCTAAAGGCCCAGTCACACACAACAACTTACCAGCGATCCCGAAAATGATGCGACCTGATATGGATCACTGGTAAGTCGCTGGGAGGTCGCTGGTCAGATATCACACAGTCAGACCTTACCAATGATGCAGGAATGATACAGGTCGCAGTAACGACCTGTATAATGATCTCAGCAGTCACTGTGACCCTGTCACACAGTGTCAAACACAGCGATGTGTCCTGCCCAGCAGGACATCACCTTTGAAGAAAATGGCCTGGACCATTCTGCAACGACTAGCGATCTCACAGCAGGGGCCTGATCGCTGGTAGATGTCACACATAATGAGATCGCTAACGGGATCGCTACTGCGTCACAGAAACCGTGCCTCAGCAGCGATCTCGCTAGCGATCCCGTTATGTGTGACAGTACCTTAAGTCCTCTACAGCACTGTAACCCATTTAAATTGCATTTTGGGTGTGAAGGACTCCTTTTAAATACCTAGACTCATCCCCTCCCCTCCCTATGTAACGTAATTTTCTTATGTCCACACACATGACCTGTACTTCAGGTAACCAGCGTAGTTACCGCCTACATAACAACACAGTCAGGGGCCCACTGTCCGTACCATACAGAACTACATTTTACATACTTTGTGTGTGTTGAAGAAGCTAAATGGCGAATTAAAGTTGCTTTGCCCACTATAATCTTAACAAGTATGACCACTTAAGTAATCGGCTATAATCAGTTCAAGAATAGATCTTTTTGTCAGGGAATATGGTGGGAATTATGCTAAGACAAATCTCCTTAAAAGGCTGATGACTAGTGATGGGTCAACCTGAACTGTAAGGATACAAACTCTAGTGCCATCTGTTGTAAGTAGCAATCCTAAAAGTCAAATGTGGCTTTTTAAACAAGCCTTTTCATGAGACTTAAGGCTGCTTTACACCAGAAGATCTATTGTGCGATAGATCGTCGGGGTCACGGTTTTTGTGACGCACATCCGGCATCGCTTGCGATGCCGGCCTGTGTGACACCTCCTAGCGACGCAGTATCACTCACAAATCGTGAGTCATGTACTCGTCGCTAGGTTTCATAATATCGGTTAATTTAATTGTTCATCGTTCCCGGGGTACCACACGCCGCTCCGTGTGACACCCCGGGAACGATGAACATCGCTTACCTGCGACCCGCGGCTCTCGCCGGCTATGTGGAAGGAAGGAGGTGGGCGGGATGTTTACATCCCGCTCATCTCCGCCCCTCCGCTTCTATTGGCCGGTGGCCGTGTGACGTCGCTGTGACGCCAACATCCCTCCCACTCCAGGAAGTGGACGTTCGCCGCCCACAGCGAGGTCGGACGGGAGGTAAATACGTGTGACGGAGGCTTACTGACTTTGTGCACCACGGGCAGCGATTTGCCCGTGACGCAAAAAGGACGGGGGCGGGTATGATCGATTGTGAAATTGCACAATCGGTCGTACCGTGTAAAGCAGCCCTTAGGATTTACTGCAGGATCAGAATCCCAATTTGCAGACACGGTGTTTTTGGGTGATTGGCCCTCATCAGTGCAAAGTGTGGGTATCTGATCTGGCAATAAATCCTTAGTCTTAAGCGGGCTTTACATGCTACGATATCGTTAATGAATTATCGTTGGGGTCACGTTGTTTGTGATGCACATCCGGCATCATTAACAATATCGCAGTGTGTAAAACTTAAGAGCGATCTGAAACGATTGCAAAAGCAGTCAAAATCGTTTGCCGCGGAGAGGTCGTCCTGAAATAAAAAATCGTTTACTGCTTTTTAGCGATGTTGTTTGTCGTTCCTGCGGCAGCACACATCGCTATGTGTGACACCGCAGGAGCGACAAACATCTCCTACCTGCGTCCACTGGCAATGCGGAAGGAAGGAGGTGGGAGGGATGTTTACCACCCGCTCATCTCCGCCCCTCCGCTTCTATTGGACGGCTGCCGTGTGACGTCGCTGTGACGCTGCACGACCCACCCCCTTAGAAAGGAGACGGTTTGCTGGCCAGAGCGACGTCGCAGAGCAGGAATGAGCATGTGACGCTGCCGTAGCGATAATGTTCGCTACGGCAGCGATCACCAAATATCGGCCGTACGACGGGGGTGGGTGTTATTGCGCTCGACATCGCTAGCAATTGCTAGCAATGTTACAGCGTGAAAACCCTACTTTATGAAAAGGCTTGTTTAAATAGCTACATTTGACTTTTAGGATTGCTACTTCCAATAGGTGGCGCTAGAGTTTGTCGCCTTCCTCACTGGAGGGACAATTTGAATAAAGGCCCCTAAACACATTGAACTATTGTCACCCGTTATCAATGGGTTTGGCTTTTAGTCTCATATGAAAATGGGCCCCAGGCAACTGATTGTTGGGGGAGATGTCAATATCCAATTTTGGACTGCTGATCATTTTGTAATAAGTCATTAGCAGGCATGTCTGTTGGCAGCTCTCTTATAGAGAGCACAGTAGCACTTGGCCAAACAAGCACTCCTGTGTATGGGAGACATGGTCAAGATGGCTGTTGACCGAATGATTGGCCGAAAGATGGTCATCTGATGTGTATGTATTGCTGAAGCCTTAATTAAGAAAATTCTAACACACAAGAATTGGCTTAGATTCTTTCACTGTTGACACTTAAACTGTGCTCTGTGCATTACAGAATTAATAAATGCCCTATGGTTTGAAATTGGATAACATATTAATAGTTTTATTTAATTTAATAGTAATGTCTAGTGATGAGCGAGTGTAATCGTTACTATTCGCTAAACGCACGGATAGTACGGTATTCGGGTTACTCATTATATTGCGAGTTTCTGTATACTTGCCTCACGATATTCGTATGTCTCGCCCAGCAGGTTTAGCTCCTAATTTGCAGTCGCTAAACATGCTAGGCTTCTTAACCAATCACAGTAATATCGCAGCCATCTTGTGGCATTACTGAGATTGGCTGCCCACGCTTCATACTTATTGTTCACGGCTTTTATCTCTTTGGTCATCTGAAGGCAATTGTCTATGCTGTGAAGATACAAGATGTGCAGCATCTGAAACAATGGATACTGGAAGCCTGAGCTAGCATTTCTTTGGCAGTGTTGCTATCAGTGTGTCAAGAGTGGGAGAAGAGGGTTGCATTGACAATCCAACACAATGGGCAGCACTTGGAACACATTTTATAAGTGGTCATAAAATTGTAAATAACTAATGAACAAATAAAGTTATGTTAAAACCAAGCACACCATTGTTTCTCTTGGGAAATTCTCAATACATTTTGTTGTCTTACATTACCCTCTTCCTATTGGAAAAAATAATGTTGGATCCAAAATGTCCAACTTCAAAATGGCCGCCATGATCACCACCCATCTTGAAAAGTTTCCCCCATCCCATATACTAATGAGCCACAAACAGGAAGTAGATATCACTAACCATTCCTATTTTATTTAGGTGTATCCATATAAATGGCCCACCCTGTGTTATATAGAGTCATTACAAACAGAGTGATCTATTTCAAGTGTTTATTTCTCTTCATGTTGATGATTATATCTTACAGCCAATGAAAACCCAAGTCATTATCTCAGAAAATTAGAATATTATATAAGACCAACTGAAAAAAAATATTTTAAACTCAGAAATGT
Organism: Anomaloglossus baeobatrachus; assembly: GCF_048569485.1. Lineage (NCBI taxonomy): Eukaryota > Metazoa > Chordata > Amphibia > Anura > Aromobatidae > Anomaloglossus > Anomaloglossus baeobatrachus. The sequence goes on from NC_134353.1 coordinate 217,504,968, forward strand.
TGGCCTGCTGAAAAGTCTGTACAGTAACTGCACTCAATAGTTCATCGGGGCTTATTTTGCATGAATTACTGCATCAAGTCGACGTGGCATGGTGCCGATCAGACTGCGTCACTGCTGAGGTGTTATGGAAGCCCAGGTTACTTTGATAGCAGCCTTCAGCTCGTCTGCATTGTTGGGTCTGGTGTCTCTCATCTTCCTCTTGACAATAACTCATAGATTCTCTATGGGGTTTAGGTCTGGCGAGTTTGCTGGCAAATCAAGCACAGTGATACTGTTGTTATTAAACCAGTTATTGGTACTTTTGGCAGTGTGGACAGGTCCCTTGTACTGCTGGAAAATTAAATTTAGGTAAGAGGCTTCAGGCGTTGTTTATTGGTCATAAGTGGCTTGACATATAATATGACAGTTGTAGCCCATGTCTTGGATATGTCTGTGGGTGGTAGCTCTTGAAGCACTGACTCCAGCAGCAGTCCACTCCTTGTGAATCTCCCCCAAATTTGTGAATGGCCTTTTCTTAACAATCCTATTAAGGCTGCAGTTATCCCGGTTGCTTGGGCACCTTTTTTACCACATTTTTCCCTTCCACTCAACTTTCCATTAATATGCTTGGATACAGCACTCTGTGAACAGCCAGCTTCTTTACTAATAACCTTTTGTGTCTTACCCTCCTTGTGGAGTGTGTCAATGACTGTCTTCTGGACATCTGTCAAGTCAGCAGTCTTCCCCATGATTGTGTAGCCTACTGAACCAGATTAGGCGACCATTTTAAATGCTTAGTAAGACTTTGCAGGTGTTTTGTGGTAATTATTCTAATTTTCTAAGATAATGACCTTTGGCTTTTCATTGGCTGTAAGCCATAATCATCAACATGAACAGAAATAAACACTTAAAATAGATCACTCTGTAATGACTCTATGTAATATATGCGCTTCCCCTTATGAATTGAATTACTAAATTAGATTAACTTTTTGATGATGTAATGTATTGAGATGCACTTGTGTGTATATATATGTATATACATATATATAGTTTCTTTACATTTATGAAGGCAATAATTTAACAGCTAACATCGCCCAGTGTAGTTGCATCCTAAGGCTTCAGCTGTTCGTCTTTTTCTTCTTTACTTTTGGTTTGAGACACTTTATTATTTAGACATCTTGTTTGGAGTTGTTAGTATAAAAAAGTGAATTTCCAAAATGCCAGTTGAAGATACAAATACAGACAATGAAAATGTAATTAGTCAATATTTTCAGGGTTACAGATGTGAGTAGTTTAATCATTTTTCAAAAGATTGAAAACTAATAAAAACATACGATAGACTTCATTGGGTGGGAGGGAAAATAACAGTATTATTTATCAAAAGATCAGTGTTCTTTATAAGATGCCGGATTCAACATCTGCACAGTGAATAAAGGTAAAATACTTCATATTTTTTCAGGACATAGCTTTCTTCACATGCAAATCATATTACTATGAACACTTTCAATAAGAGTCATTTTTTAATTTCTTGAGTCTGCAGAAGTGAATCTATAACTATAACAGGTTGGAAATCTACTGAAAGTAGTTAGAATTCGAATTTGAGTTTTGTGATTTTTTTTTCTAACTCTCTGTATAGGATGAATTGAGCACTGGAGATTAGTGGAATATGATGAATAATTGCACCACGCTTTTTCAATTAGTCCATTATTTATTGTTTTGAAAATACACTATAAATAGCTACTAAATGTACTTTTACAGTTTACGTTTCCCCAAGTGTGTTAGTGTATAAAAAGCTTGTTAGTGCTTCATATACAGAATTTACAGCTTGAGTCCCACTGGCAGTAGGGACTTGCACCAGTGGCAGTAGGGGACTTACATATACCAGTGGCCTTAGGGACTTTCACCACTGGCAGTAGGGACTGATACCAGTGTTTGCTGTATAGCACTTGCCCTGCGAGATGAAGAATGGTGAAGGATCCATGGGAGAGCATAAACTACCATAGTTTTTAAATTATAAAACACACTTTTCCTTCCAAAAATTTGTATGTCTAAATCTGAGTGTAGCTTACCGGGAGGTGGAGAATTGGTGCAGTGCTGTCTGCGGTGGGGGTTGTGCTGGCTGCAGTGGTGGCTATTCTGGTGTTCTGGTGGGGGCTGTGTGGAGCAGGGTGGTGCAGCCAGTGAGATGGTCTGTCGGTGGTGCAGGGCTGTGCTAGCTGCGGTGGGGGCTGTGTGGAGCAGGGTGGTAGGGCGGGTGAGATGCTCTGTCGGTGGTGTGGAGCTGTTCTGGCTGCGGTGGGGGCTGTGTGGAGCTGGGCAGTGCAACGGGTGAGATGCTCTGTTGGCAGTGTGGGGCTGTACTGGTTGCAATGGGGGGCTAGTGTGTCGGTATGACGGGTGAGATGCTCTGTGTCGGTGCAGAGCATTGCTGGCTGCAGTGGGGGCTGGGTGGAGCAGGGTGGTGCGGCGGGTGAGATGCTTTGTCAGTGGTGCGGAGCTGTTCTGGCTGCGGTGGGGGCTGTGTGGAGCAGGGCAGTGCAACGGGTGAGATGCTCTGTTGGCGGTGTGGGGCTGTACTGGTTGCAGTGGGAGCTGTGTGAAGCAGGGCACTGCAGCGGGTGAGATGATGTGTCGACAGTGTGGGGCTGTGATAGCTGCGGTGGGGGTTGTGTGGAGCAAGGCAGTGTGGTGGGTGAGATGCTTTGTTGGCAATGCAGGCTTCAAATAATGCTGCCCAGAGTCAGCGCATGTGCAGATGGAGCTTTCAGCTCAAGATCTTATTTGCACATGTGCTGCCTCCGGCGTATTGATCTCCCAGCAGCGGACTTAAGGAAAATGGAACCCGGAGGTGGTGCGTGCGCAGATGAGATCTCGGCTTGTCATTGAGCAGAGAGCTCAATTTGCGCATGCACCAATTCTGGGTGCCATTTCTTTGAAATCTTAGTGAATTGGGCCCAGGTCCCGGGAATATTACTTAGGCAGTAATTAATTCAGTTATTCCCAATTAACAATCTTAATTTAGATATACAAAACACACCACCAGTGTACAATATAAATATAGTGACTAATTAGGTCACTTGCATATAGACATAATCCAAGACAAGAAGAAAGATAAACATAGATATTTGTCAAAAGTGAGGGTTCACATATAAGGGATTACATCAGAGCCCAGGAATTAACTTAGGGGCCGTGATTCGGTTGTTCAGGCAGCGCCACACAGTATGAGAGGCATTAAGAGAATTGCAGTTCATATAGGTCCAGGTAAGTACAGTTAGGTCCAGAAATATTTGGACAGTGACACAAGTTTTGTTATTTTAGCTGTTTACAAAAACATGTTCAGAAATACAATTATATATATAATATGGGCTGAAAGTGCACACTCCCAGCTGCAATATGAGAGTTTTCACATCCAAATCGGAGAAAGGGTTTAGGAATCATAGCTCTGTAATGCATAGCCTCCTATTTTTCAAGGGACCAAAAGTAATTGGACAAGGGACTCTAAGGGCTGCAATTAACTCTGAAGGCATCTCCCTCGTCAACCTGTAATCAATGAAGTAGTTAAAAGGTCTGGGGTTGATTACAGGTGTGTGGTTTTGCATTTGGAAGCTGTTGCTGTGACCAGACAACATGCGGTCTAAGAAACTCTCAATTGAGGTGAAGCAGAACATCCTGAGGCTGAAAAAAAAGAAAAAATCCATCAGAGAGATAGCAGACATGCTTGGAGTAGCAAAATCAACAGTCGGGTACATTCTGAGAAAAAAGGAATTGACTGGTGAGCTTGGGAACTCAAAAAGGCCTGGGCGTCCACGGATGACAACAGTGGTGGATGATCGCCGCATACTTTCTTTGGTGAAGAAGAACCCGTTCACAACATCAACTGAAGTCCAGAACACTCTCAGTGAAGTAGGTGTATCTGTCTCTAAGTTAACAGTAAAGAGAAGACTTCATGAAAGTAAATACAAAGGGTTCACATCTAGATGCAAACCATTCATCAATTCCAAAAATAGACAGGCCAGAGTTAAATTTGCTGAAAAACACCTCATGAAGCCAGCTCAGTTCTGGAAAAGTATTCTATGGACAGATGAGACAAAGATCAACCTGTACCAGAATGATGGGAAGAAAAAAGTTTGGAGAAGAAAGGGAACGGCACATGATCCAAGGCACACCACATCCTCTGTAAAACATGGTGGAGGCAACGTGATGGCATGGGCATGCATGGCTTTCAATGGCACTGGGTCACTTGTGTTTATTGATGAAATAACAGCAGACAAGAGTAGCCGGATGAATTCTGAAGTGTACCGGGATATACTTTCAGCCCAGATTCAGCCAAATGCCGCAAAGTTGATCGGACGGCGCTTCATAGTACAGATGGACAATGACCCCAAGCATACAGCCAAAGCTACCCAGGAGTTCATGAGTGCAAAAAAGTGGAACATTCTGCAATGGCCAAGTCAATCACCAGATCTTAACCCAATTGAGCATGCATTTCACTTGCTCAAATCCAGACTTAAGACGGAAAGACCCACAAACAAGCAAGACCTGAAGGCTGCGGCTGTAAAGGCCTGGCAAAGCATTAAGAAGGAGGAAACCCAGCGTTTGGTGATGTCCATGGGTTCCAGACTTAAGGCAGTGATTGCCTCCAAAGGATTCGCAACAAAATATTGAAAATAAAAATATTTTGTTTGGGTTTGGTTTATTTGTCCAATTACTTTTGACCTCCTAAAATGTGGAGTGTTTGTAAAGAAATGTGTACAATTCCTACAATTTCTATCAGATATTTTTCTTCAAACCTTCAAATTAAACGATACAATCTGCACTTGAATTCTGTTGTAGAGATTTCATTTCAAATCCAATGTGGTGGCATGCAGAGCCCAACTCGCGAAAATTGTGTCACTGTCCAAATATTTCTGGACCTAACTGTATATACTGGTGCTCTCCAAGTGTCCCTTTTAATAGAAGTGAGCCATCAACTTCAATGATAAACAAATAGTCTCCACCTCGACGCGTTTCCCCACATAAGAGACATGTGGTTCATCAGGAGGCTATAAGGTAAATACATTCTATCAGCAACAAGTTGAAAAGATAATATATAAGATACAGAGTTTAAAACTACACCACATATGGTATGAAGATAGAAAAAGAACCAGAGATATAAAAGTACTTGCCCAAAGAGATATGGTGTCAGATATGCAGGTCCATGGCGCCAGTCAGAAAGGATCCACAGCAAGACAATGCTGTAAAGATGATACTGCCACAGTCCAGAGAGGCGTCATGGAGCTGCATATCGACATGGGGATTAAATAGCCTACATTCCGATAATGAGCTGTGAACAATCAGGGCAATCTCGTAATTGCCGTCACCGCCACAGATGCGCATGCCCAATGCATTACAGGCAATGCACACGCGTGGACGGAAGCCCAACAGCGCCAACAGTCAGGGCAATCGTGCGCCGCCGTTCACACCGCAAATGCGCATGCCCAAAACCTCACAGGCAGCACGCACGCGTGGACGGAGGCCCAGCAGCGCCACAGCCAGCCAGTGAGTAACAGCATCACAGCGCATGCGCGGGACCTCAGATAATACGGCATCTCTCTTGAATGGAAAATCACGTGATAAAACAGAGGGAGGTATTCCCGCGCGTGCGCAGTAGTGCGCAAGAGATACTTAGTATTTCTCATTTCATACATTGCAGGTACTGCTACGATAATATTCTAATTGCAGCAGATACTTAAAGATATAAGCGCCGTACTAAATGAGGCCCCCGCTTACAACGCCAAGCACATTAATTGATAGATATAATATATTATATAGTAGCAAGCAATATTGCATACATTATTAGATTAACAGAGAAATCCTAGCAAAGAGGTATATAAGGCATACCATACGTGCAAGCAGGTATACCCTCCATGTTCCCATTGGGAGGGTATATCTGAAGCAGAAGATCCCAAGGGGCAAGAATTCAAATATATAGATATTGGCCATCAATATGGTCCATCCATCCCGAAAGGGAAAAGGTCTTCCAAAGTAAGGCATAGTGGATTATGCAAAACAATTTCGGGTTCCTCTCAAAGCTAAGTGGGAAGGAAGCAGCTAAAAGGAGAGCTGTTCATTAAGCCCTCCCAGAGTCAAAGATCCTATTTTAAATATCCATGATGATTCTTTTTGCAATAATGCTCTATCAAAATCACCTCCCCTGGAGCTAAGTCTAACCACCTCCAATACAGAGAACCGAACATGAGCTATGTCTCCACGATGGACCGTGTTGATGTGACGAGAAATTGGTGTGTCTCGTCCATTCCGAATGTCAGAGAGGTGTTCACCCACCCGCCTCCGGAGTTCTCTCAGGGTCTTGCCGATGTAATCCATAGGACACGTGCAAGTAGCCCTATAGACAACTCCGGAGGTTTTGCAATTACTAAAATCACGTAGAAAGAAGGTTTTTCCCGTGGCTGCACTAATCACCCTCTTACATTGTTCCATAGAGCCACAATATTTACAATTGCCACAGCGAAATATCCCACAAATGCGTCTATCCAGCCAGGTTCCTTGTGGTCTAGGCCCTTGGTACATACTGTGCATGAGTCTATCACCCAGGGTACGACCCCATCTATAGGTGATGCTGGGAGATTTTGTGATGTATTTTGCCAAATCGGGGTCAGCCCTCAGGATCTTCCAGTGTTTGTTAATCACTAAAAAGACCCGTTCAGATTGTATATCGTATGTATCAATAATACAGTTAGGTCCAGAAATATTTGGACAGTGACACAATTTTCGCGAGTTGGGCTCTGCATGCCACCACAGTGGATTTGAAATGAAATCTCTACAACAGAATTCAAGTGCAGATTGTAACGTTTAATTTGAAGGTTTGAACAAAAATATCTGATAGAAATTGTAGGAATTGTACACATTTCTTTACAAACACTCCACATTTTAGGAGGTCAAAAGTAATTGGACAAATAAACCAAACCCAAACAAAATATTTTTATTTTCAATATTTTGTTGCAAATCCTTTGGAGGCAATCACTGCCTTAAGTCTGGAACCCATGGACATCACCAAACGCTGGGTTTCCTCCTTCTTAATGCTTTACCAGGCCTTTACAGCCGCAGCCTTCAGGTCTTGCTTGTTTGTGGGTCTTTCCGTCTTAAGTCTGGATTTGAGCAAGTGAAATGCATGCTCAATTGGGTTAAGATCTGGTGATTGACTTGGCCATTGCAGAATGTTCCACTTTTTTGCACTCATGAACTCCTGGGTAGCTTTGGCTGTATGCTTGGGGTCATTGTCCATCTGTACTATGAAGCGCCGTCCGATCAACTTTGCGGCATTTGGCTGAATCTGGGCTGAAAGTATATCCCGGTACACTTCAGAATTCATCCGGCTACTCTTGTCTGCTGTTATGTCATCAATAAACACAAGTGACCCAGTGCCATTGAAAGCCATGCATGCCCATGCCATCATGTTGCCTCCACCATGTTTTACAGAGGATGTGGTGTGCCTTGGATCATGTGCCGTTCCCTTTCTTCTCCAAACTTTTTTCTTCCCATCATTCTGGTACAGGTTGATCTTTGTCTCATCTGTCCATAGAATACTTTTCCAGAACTGAGCTGGCTTCATGAGGTGTTTTTCAGCAAATTTAACTCTGGCCTGTCTATTTTTGGAATTGATGAATGGTTTGCATCTAGATGTGAACCCTTTGTATTTACTTTCATGGAGTCTTCTCTTTACTGTTGACTTAGAGACAGATACACCTACTTCACTGAGAGTGTTCTGGACTTCAGTTGATATTGTGAACGGGTTCTTCTTCACCAAAGACAGTATGCGGCAATCATCCACCACTGTTGTCATCTGTGGACGCCCAGGCCTTTTTGAGTTCCCAAGCTCACCAGTCAATTCCTTTTTTCTCAGAATGTACCCGACTGTTGATTTTGCTACTCCAAGCATGTCTGCTATCTCTCTGATGGACTTTTTCTTTTTTTTCAGCCTCAGGATGTTCTGCTTCACCTCAGTTGAGAGTTCCTTAGATCGCATGTTGTCTGGTCACAGCAACAGCTTCCAAATGCAAAACCACACACCTGTAATCAACCCCAGACCTTTTAACTACTTCATTGATTACAGGTTAACGAGGGAGACGCCTTCAGAGTTAATTGCAGCCCTTAGAGTCCCTTGTCCAATTACTTTTGGTCCCTTGAAAAAGAGGAGGCTATGCATTACAGAGCTATGATTCCTAAACCCTTTCTCCGATTTGGATGTGAAAACTCTCATATTGCAGCTGGGAGTGTGCACTTTCAGCCCATATTATATATATAATTGTATTTCTGAACATGTTTTTGTAAACAGCTAAAATAACAAAACTTGTGTCACTGTCCAAATATTTCTGGACCTAACTGTACGTGTAATGTTGGAATCATTTTCACGCATCCTAGGAGCCATGAGGCTATGTCTATTAATATTCTTGGCATAAGCATATGACCATTGTATGATCTGTTTGGGGTACCCACGATCTAAAAATCGACCAAAGAGGTCTGAGGCCTGTGTCTTAAAATCTTCCTCCCTTGAGCAGTTTCTGCGTATCCGCAGAAACTGCCCCTTTGGAATACCTTTCCTGAGGGGAAGGGGATGATGACTGTCCCACTTCAATAGGGAGTTGGTCGCTGTTGGTTTACGATGGGTAAGGGTATGAATTTTACCCCCCTCACCTTTTAATATTACCAAGTCCAAAAAGGGGATGGAATTCCGATCACAGGTATGGGTGAATCTTAAACCCAAGGAGTTGTTGTTGAGGCCTCCAACAAATTGTTCAAACTCAAAAATAGACCCTGTCCAGAGGATGAGGATGTCATCAATGTACCGGACCCAAAGTCCGATAGATTGATTAGATTCCCCATCCCCCCCCCCCAAAAAACTACCGTTTCCTCCCACCAGCCCAGGTATAGGTTAGCATAACTGGGGTCACGAGGGCTCCCCATAGCTGTACCCCTGAGCTGGTGGAAGTACTTGGTATTAAATAAAAAATAATTGTGATGCAGGGTAAAGGACAAAAGTTCTTCAATGAATTTGCTGTGTCTCACACACTCATCAGCCCTTGACCTCAAGAAAAAATTCACCGCCAATAATCCTAGATCGTGGGGGATGGAGCTGTAAAGTGCCTCCACGTCAATGGAGGCCAGGATAGTATCCGGGCCCACATTGACGTCCTCAAGGATTTGTAAAAGATGAGGGGTGTCCCGGATACAGGAGGGAAGAGAGGTGACAAATGGGCGTAGGACTCTGTCCACATAGATGCCAACGTTTTGGGACAGAGAACTAATGCCTGCCACAATAGGCCTACCCTTCAAGGGCTCAAGGCCCTTGTGCAGTTTTGGGAGGGCGTAGAACACTGGGATTACTGGGCAATGTGGTACCAAAAACTCATGTTCGTTCACCGATATCAGGTTGTTCTTTCTAGCCCTATCAAGTATAGGGAGGAGAATATCAGTATATGCTTTAGTGGTATCATGGGGTAGACGTTCATAAGTGTCTCTATCTTTAAGCAGGGCATGACACATGCCAAGATATTTTGTGACTCAAAACCACAAGGTTTCCACCCTTATCGGACTGCTTGATGATGAGATCATCATTTTTTGATAGCCGATCAAGTGCCTTTAGCTCCCTTTTAGTAATAATAATAATAATAATAATCTTTATTTCTATAGCGCCAACATATTCCGCAGCGCTTTACAATTCAGGAGGCTCATATACATATACATATCATATACATAAACATATACAAACAAGTAACAATTATAGAAGATACAATATTTAAAGGGAAAAATGGCAACCCTGCTCGTGAGAGCTTACAATCTACAATGAGATGGGGGGAGGGGCTTATTTACAATGACAATCCAGCCATCTCATGGGGGATAGATAATGGCTTCCTGGACCAGTTGGCCAGAGCCTTGAGATGTATTTGGGTGCCATGGAGTTTGACGTGGGGTTATGTTCTGAGAAGTTGTAGAGGGATTAGGTGAAATTAGTTTGGCTAGGGAGTGTGATAGGCCGCCCTAAAAAGATGCGTTTTTAGGGAGCGTCTGAAGCTGAGTAAGTTGTGATTTGTCCTAACTTCTTGGGGTAGAGCGTTCCAGAGGTTTGGTGCAGCTCGGAAGAAGTCTTGGATTCGGGAGTGGGAGGTTCGAATTAGTGTGGATGTTAGTCGAAAGTCATTTGCAGAGCGTAGAGAACGGGTGGGATGATAGACAGAGAGGAGGGTGGAGATGTAGGGGGGGTGCCGCACTATGGAGAGCTTTGTGGGTGAGAACAAGCAGTTTGAATTGGATCCTGTGATATATGGGCAGCCAGTGCAATGACTGGCAAAGAGCAGAGGCCCTTTGCCAGGCTCATCTAGTAAGATTAGAATCCAAGCCATATAATGATTGTGGAATTTTCAGGAGGTCATCTTGCACAAGTCTTAAAAAGATATCAATGCTTGTGCAGCTATGAATTGGTGGAGATTTTTTACTTGGTGTCTTCAGATTAGTGAAGGGACCATCACCATTCCTTAAGAGTGGAACCTGTATTCCCCGCAGAAAAATCTTCAGTGGAAAACACTTGGCTGGCTTCCTCAGCCCAGGGAGCTGTGTTAACAGGCCCTGTTAAAAATCCTGCCATGCTTTGAGTTTGAACAATTTGTTGGAGGCCTCAACAACAACTCCTTGGGTTTAAGATTCACCCATACCTGTGATCGGAATTCCATCACCTTTTTGGACTTGGTAATATTAAAAGATGAGGGGGGTAAAATTCATACCCTTACTCATCGTAAACCAACAGCGACCAACTCCCTATTGAAGTGGGACAGTCATCATCCCCTTCCCCTCAGGAAAGGTATTACAAAGGGGCAGTTTCTGCGGATACGCAGAAACTGCTCAAGGAAGGAAGATTTTAAGACACAGGCCTCAGAACTCTTTGGTCAATTTTTAGATCGTGGGTACCCCAAACAGATCATACAACGGTCATATGCTTATGCCAAGAATATTAATAGACATAGCCTCATGGCTCCTAGGATGCGTGAGAATGATTCCAACATTACACGTATTATTGGTACATACGATATACAATCTGAACGGGTCTTTTTAGTGATTAACAAACACTGTAAGATCCTGAGGGCTGACCCCGATTTGGCAAAATACATCACAAAATTTTCCAGCATCATCTATAGACGGGGTCGTAACCTGGGTGATAGACTCATGCACAGTATGTACCAAGGGCCTAGACCACAAGGAACCTGGCTGGATAGACACATTTGTGGGATGTTTCGCTGTGGCAATTGTAAATATTGTGGCTCTATGGAACAATGTAAGAGGGTGATTAGTGCAGCCACGGGAAAAACCTTCTTTCTACGTGATTTTAGTAATTGAAAAACCTCCGGAGTTGTCTATAGGGCTACTTGCACGTGTCCTATGGATTACATCGGCAAGACCCTGAGAGTACTCCGGAGGCGGGTGGGTAAACACCTCTCTGACATTCGGAATGGACGAGACACACCAATTTCTCGTCACATCAACACGGTCCATCGTGGCGACATAGCTCATGTTCGGTTCTCTGTATTGGAGGTGGTTAGACCTAGCCCTAGGAGAGGTGATTTTTATAGAGCATTATTGCAAAAAGAATCAGCATGGATATTTAAAATGGGATATTTGACTCTGGGAGGGCTTAATGAACAGCTCTCCTTTAGCTGCTTCCTTCCCACTTAGCTTTGAGAGGAACCCTAAATTGTTTTGCATAATCCACTATGCCTTACTTTGGAAGACCTTTTCCCTTTCTGGAGGGATGGACCATATTGATGGCCAATATATTTTTATTCTTGCCCCTTGGGATCTTCTGCTTCAGATATACCCTCCCAATGGGAACATGGAGGGTATACCTGCTTGCATGTATGGTATCCCTTATATACCTCTTTGCTAGGATTTCTCTGTTAATCTAATAATGTATGCAATATTGCTTGCTACTATATAATATATTATATCTATCAATTAATGTGTTTGGCGTTGTAAGCGGGGGCCTCATTTAGTACGGCGCTTATATCTTTAAGTATCTGCTCCAATTAGACTATTATTGTAGCAGTACCTGCAATGTATGAAATGAGAAATACTAAGTATCTCTTGCGCACGCGCGGAATACCTCCCTCTGTTTTATCACGTGATTTTCCATTCAACAGAGATGCCGTATTATCTGAGGTCCCGCGCATGCGCTGTGATGCTGTTACTCACTGGCTGGCTGTGGCGCTGCTAGGCCTCCATCCACGCATGCGTGCTGCCTGTGAGGTTTTGGGCATGCGCATTTGCGGTGTGAACAGCGGCGCACGATTGCCCTGACTGTTGGCGCTGTTGGGCTTTCCGTCCAAGCGTGCGCATTGCCTGTAATGCATTGGGCATGCGCATCTGTGGCGGTGACGGCAATTACGTGATTGCCCTGATTGTTCACAGCTGATTATGGGAATGTAGGCTATTTAAACCCCATGTCGATATGCAGCTCCATGACGCCTCTCTGGACTGTGGCAGTATCATCTTTACAGCATTGTCTATCTTGCTGTGGATCCTTTCTGACTGGCACCATGGACCTGCATATCTGACACCATATCTCTTTGGGCAAGTACTTTTATATCTCTGGTTCTTTTTCTATCTTCATACCATATGTGGTGTAGTTTTAAACTCTGTATCTTATATATTATCTTTTCAACTTGTTGCTGATAGAATGTATTTACCTTATAGCCTCCTGATGAACCACATGTCTCTTAAGGCCCCGTCACACTAAGCAACATCGCTAGCAAC